>NC_041331.1:37333921-37633921 GCF_004354835.1 Perca flavescens
TACCCAGCTCAAGTTCACAAATGTTGGTCTAAGATCCTGATGTCCGTCAGAAAAGAGAAAGAGGAGTATCATGCCCGAGGCTTCCTAGCAAAAGAAATCCTGTAAATCTCCTCTGGTTTTTTTTAACAAACTACTGGCCATGCAAACATCTGATTGAGAGTTAAGTGGAGTTCAGTAAACTAATACAGAGACAAACACACACATACACACATACAAACACACACACACACACACACACACACACACACACACACACACACACACAGACATACATTATTATCACATTTGAACAAATAGAGCTAAATGCACCAAGTCTTAACAAAAGCAAAACTGTGGAGCAAGCAAGCTATTTCACAACAGGGCATTTGTGCTCAATAATTGATTTGTTTACAACCTCTTAAATCATATCTGTGCTATTTTCATGTCAAGATTGTGAATATACATGGCTTAGAGAAATGGTTAGCGACCCTTAAATCTCTGAGCAACTGTAATTGCATCCATACCTGTCTGTTTAAACCACTCAACAAGTAAATGCGCCTGCAGTTTTAAAAGCATAATAAAGCCAATCAGGACTTTGTGTCAACATGAAAATGCATAACCAACTGCTCAAAGTGTGGAAAGGACTAATTGCTTCTTAGTGGATACATGCTGTTACCGTGTAGGTAATTGGTTTGCAGCCCACAAAGTAAAAGTTGGTTGCCAGTCATGTCACATTTAAAGAGGCTGCAAAGCCAGTCGGACGCCTGCTGAGCTGCACCGGGCATTGGAGTGGTGTTACATCTGGTGATGACTTTTTTACGCCCACAGAAATGATGTCATTTTCACTGATGATGTCTTGACAGCACAACGGAAAGGGACACACAGTATGTTCTAAATTACAGTAATTTGACTGACTCTGATGGACCACAATGTCAGCAAGATGACTAGAAAGTCCCTGAAAGCCTTTAATTTTCTGCATATGTAACTAAAACTGCAGTGTATCGACAGTCAACAAAGTGCCAATTCAATTCCAAGTTGATTTCAAGGCATTCAAAATGAGATTTTCTTACTTAATCTCGGCTAATTACTGTTTTTTTCCATTTAACTATTTTATTTAAAAAAAGCAAGATACTTAATTTAGCATTGCACAAAGTTGGTCAAAATAAGTTAAGTTACTCGTACAATCATCGCGAGGCGCTTTAAAGCAATAGCAAGCAAAAAGCAAAGTGATGCTGCATTGAGGTCGTCAGGAAGTAGTATTTTGATTCTGATCCTTTGCAACACACTTCCACACTGCTTTCAATATAATTTAGCATTAGAATGGCTCAACTCTCTGTTTCCTATGCACTGAATGCTATTATTCCTACAACTACCGGAGTAGTCGGATAGAATCGAGTATACCTGAGACCCTGTTTTTCACGAGGACACACAGAGAAGCAAGAGGCATAAGTCTGAAATGGCAAAGAGGTCTCCGAAGGTCTACCACAAACAACAAGAGACAAAGTACACTTCCAGGGAAGAAGGAGGCCATTTTCTAGTCTAATCTTCATCTACTCACACATAGCAGGTGCTCCTAACATTGTGAGGACACGACAACACACACACACACACACACACACCCACACCCACACCCACACCCACACTTACTACTTACTACTTAAAGTGTTTTTTTTTCAGAAGTGTACACATTGTACAAGATATTACACAGCTAGCAAGAGAAACATGGGGTTCATAGAGACATGAACACATATACACACTCACTCTCAATCTGTCTCGCTAGCTCTCTCCTCTGCTGAAAGGCTATACATATAGTATATGTATGTATATGTATATATATATTTTATACTGTTACTCTACTGATGTGATGCACATTGTAAATATGGTTTTCACAGATGCTTTGACAAGTTCACAACACATACAGAGATAAATACACTGTCTAAAATATATATGCACAGAGTGACTATCAGGTCAGGTTTTCGAGACCAAAATCGTTAAATGGCCACGTCACTAAAGGAAGGATGGACTACTCTGGTGATTTCCTATGTTAGGAATGTGTTCTTTACATTCTAGGATAATACAATAAAAGGAGAACAGGAATACGGCTTAAATAGATAAAGAGAGAGGGTTTCACAAATGATCCCTCGGGTTCAGAGAGAAAAATAGACCCAAGCTTCTATCGTACTGCAGAGTCATCCAGGCCAAAGTGTATCTACTGAAAGTGGCAATCAGGATGCATTTGCTACTCTACTGGGCCATAGGAGGCACATTGCAGATCTTGTAATCTATTGTTGACAAAGCAAGAGCGACTGAGCTGTAGCTATTGTGAATATACATATATACTGCTGGATAGGAACAAAATGTGAAACCAGTGAATTTTTGTATACATTTTTTTATATTATTTGTACTGCCGTTGGAAATTTGTACACGGATGGAACAAAACACATCCCTGCTGAGCTTGTTGAACCAATGCTTCTCTGTCGTTCAATTTTCTTTTTGTTTGCCTGCGTGTCTGCTTGCACCAAGATGATTCATTATCTCTGCACACAAATATGATGGGCACGCACGCACGCACGCACGCACGCACACACACACACACACACACAAACTCTTACACATACACACACGACTCCATAGGGAGCAGCTATGGTGAGTCTAATATTGCAAGTGCAGTCTGAGCTGTGTCATTTTATGACACAATTTTCTCTTGGAATAAAGATCCCTGGGAAGGGTTCTGAAGTAATCAGTGGCCATGTGTGGGGGGCAATGATAGCCCGTTAACCGAGTACGAAGCAGCAGCGGAGGAGTAGACTCCACCTGGGCAGTCACTCCTCCATGAGAGAAGAGAGGAAGTGGTGAAGAAGAAGAGAAGGAAGAGGGAAAAGGAAGGCTTTTTCCACATCCATGATACAGGGAGGAAGACAGGAAGCAAAGACGGTGAGGTAGGGACGGGAGAAAGAGAGAGAGGAGGAGGGAGAAGAAGAGGTGGAGGTTGCCCCCCTCCCGTTGCCCCCTGCAGGGGTTGGAGGTGGTGGGTGCGGTGCCGTGCCGTGCTGTGCCGTGCTGCCTGGGAGGCTGCTACTGGTAGGAGCCGAGCTGGAAGTCCTTTGGGGGCAGCTTGAGGCCCAGGGAGTTGGTTCCCAGAGGGTCCATCATGTTCTTGTAGCGTTCTCCACGGTGTTTCATCAGGAAAGGACCCCAGTCAGGCTGAGGGGAGCAGACCAGCTTCAGACGCTGCAAGAGGAGAGGCACACAGCGGGTTTATACAGGAGGCACTAAAGAGATCTGTAGTGGGGGGATGGGGAACAGAATTGTTCAGCAGTAGCTAGCTTGGATCACAAAAGTACATTTCTAGGATAATTGCCTGACATATCCCTCCGCTTCCGCTCTCTGCGTGTTGATGTTCTCAAACTCCGTTCACTTTCGAGAAACAACAACAACCTTCAAGCTAGGAAGCTACAGACTAAAAATGTGGATTGTGCAACAAGGCAGGCCTGCTTGGTTCTTTCGGGTAATGATTGTAAAGATTTGCAAAGAATATGTTGACAGCATTTACTATATAACTGGGATGTTTTGGCGGGATTTGCTATGGACAAAGTACACACGGCGATACACTGGTAAGAGCAAATTACGTTTAACCATCAGCTCACATTACTGTATTGTGTGAACAGTTAACTTCATTTAATATTGTATGTGGCATTTTCTTTTTCAGGGGTGCAAATGTTCGACCAAAACAAGTTCCTTCCTTTTTTGCAAAGCCACCGTCTGTGCGTCCGGAGTTCAGCACCGCCCAAGACAGTTGTGATTGGTTTAAAGAAATGCAAACAACCCAGAGCGTTCTTTTTCCTATCCTAGAATGTATATGTGGTGTGGCCAGACCTTACTCCACAACGCTGTGGAGAAAGGTCTGGCAATGTGAGACTACTACTCTTGTGACCCTATTAAGCCTATTTAAATCAATAAAAACCTATAATTAAAAAAATGCAAAGAAGGTTATTGGGTACCTTTTGCTTGCAAAACATCATCAAAAGTTGTGGTGGGTTTGAAGTTATTTTGCAGCAGTACCATACAATATCACCCAAATGTAGGAGTAAAAATGAAGATGATCAGCATTTATTACAGTCACAGAAAGGAAAGAGATTAAAATGTAAATTGGAGGATGGTCTGTGATTGAGGCTGCTGCTGAGGGTACGTGAGAGACCTGATCATCATCATCATCCTTTAATCTGAGGATCTAAAAGGGACCTGCCGGACCCCCGAAAACATGTCCAAATTAATACTCCCCCAGCAGCCCGCCTCTCCCTACTTAGGAGCGAAGGATAAGACTGATTTCTCCGACAGTGTGTGTGTGATTGTGTGTGTGTGAGCGTGCATGTGTGTGTGAGTGTGCGTGCGTGCATGTGTGTGAGGCAGACAAAAACAAAAACATTCGTCACAATGTCTGGTCACGGCTTTGTCTCAATTATTACCTCCATAAAGGTGCCGGGGGCGATGTACATCTTAATGCCGAACATGATGGGAATCCAGATGACGGAGCAGATGACCATGAGCCAGCCCATAACCATGGACCAGGTGGGGTAGGTGTAGTCCTCGTACGTCATCCCCTTCCACTGGTACAGACTGAGTCCCAGGATGCCCTGCACAGATACCGGAAACCAGGAAATGAGCGTTAAATGAGATGCTTTCTCTCTTACCTTCAAGAACTACTGCCGCAGTGTCCTTGAGCAGCATCACTTCAGCTTCTGCTTCAGTGAAGCTGCTCAGTGGCTACAAGTTTAAGGCTGTGGTTGCACTGGTCAGCTCCACAGGTATACAAGCTGCCAAATGGAGTTGTGTGTGCAGATATCCACAGAAAGATGCACATTTTGTTTATTTTCATCACATGCTAAATTAGTGTCCTGCTACAAGAGGATACTCATTTCTAATGATGAGGTGTGTGAGGCTGTAACTTCACTTACAAGGCAAATGTGTGAAACAATCTATATAGCTGAAGAGCAAAATCTGTCCATCTTCTGCTATAAGTTTGCAACACAACCTACAAATGTACGATTTTATACTTTTTTTTACATTATTTTTTAAATAAATAAAATCACTAGTTTCCTTTTGAGAATCACTGAAAACATTTTCAGTCTTCTGTGTTGTGTCGTTTTGTGTTGGAAGGTCACTGTCAAGCTGCAGAAAATAACCAAGATGACCTCCAGTTCTGGAATCCAACATTCATATATCACTTTTTCAATGTATAGACTGGTTTGCTTTGGGGCACAAGTCTGCAAATTATGCTGCAAATTTATGCTCCTCACAACTACAAATACTACTGTATATACTGAAGTGAGGACACTGACACATTGACTAGTGCAATACAAATAATGGCTGAAAACCCCACAATCCTTTAGGGAAACCAATCACTTTATGATTCATCCAAAGCTAGCGGGAAGCTATGAAAGCAAATTTGAGTGATAACTTCTTAAAGGGGTGATAGAATGATTATATAGGGTATTTCACACAGGTCTCTCTATGGTATGTAACATTGGTTGGGCTGAAAATTGCCCGACTGCTATTTTATGGGCCCTTAACTACCCTGTGAATATGGCCCTATTTGTAACAAGAGCTTTTCTTCCAAATATGGTATGCTCATGAATATTTAGATGAGCTGCGCGCTGATTGGTTTGAGCGAACCAAATACAAATACATTGGAGACGAGACAGCAGGTCTCATATTTCAGAATTTTTTATGCGAAAAATCAACTATATAAAGCTCAAATATGGGTCGTTTTACGAAAAATGATGGTTAATTGCAAATTTGGTAAGTGTCGGACTTTAGGAGCTCCACACAGAGCTCCTAAAGTCCGGAGCTCCGCGGATCTGTCCGGCTGCCAGCTGCCGGCATAACTAGAGTATATTTGCAGTTCAAATTTTATCACGGCACTTATATTACAGCTACCCCAAGGTCTTATAAAGCTAACAATTGTGTCCGATTTCAATTTAATGCATTTATGTGAATTATAAGGGTTTCGTTAGCGGCTAGTGTCCCTTCAATCCTATGTGTAGAGATCGCGGCTAGTTAGCTGCACTTTCGGCATAACTAGAGTATATTTACAGTTTTAATTTCGTCACGCATGTATATCACAGCTACCCTAAGTCCTTACAAAGCTTAGTTTACACTTTTGCCCAATTTAATGCATTTTTGTGAATGTCAGAGGTCTAAGAGGAGGCTAGCTAGCTCTCATTGGTAGAGCTCCATCCAGCCGCGGGCTCTATCAATAAGACTCGCGGACAACAGGCGTTTGTTTCACCAATCATTTGTTTAAATAACTCAACACACATATCCATGATTAGATTAACTGGAACCTGTTGTAAGAGATTGAATCTCTGAAATGAATTTAGTGGTAAAATAGCAGATGAACAATGTATGCAATTTCTGAGATCTGCGCGACCTATTCAGAAGACTACCTGATCTCAGATCAGTGGTGTAGCCTATGTAAATGTTGGGGCGTGACAAAGTTATAGACTAGAGCCAAATAAGGAGGACCGTTGAGATTTGCCCCTTTTCAGAGGCTGTTTCAAATTGTGAGATTTGCAGAGGAAAGAGGTGTCAATGGGATTTTGAGGTTCTATGTTTGTCCTATTTACCCACCAAACTGTCGTTATTCATCTATGACAAGGTAAAATCGGTTTTGTATTCTATCATCCCTTTAAGTAATTTATTACTAAATAATTTGCCAGGTTCTGCATCTTTGAGATGCAAATTCTCATTGGTAAGAAAACAAACTGTAAATGTTAAAATAACGGCCCAAATGCTCATTTTAAGACTTGTATAGCCTGATGTTGTCTGCACTAAACGAGGACTGTACACTGGATTTCTTCCCAATTAACTGCAGTGAACTCAGGACACAGAGCTGGGTCCACTGTTCCATATAAAGAAGAGGATGGATGACAGTGAAAAATGATACAGAAGAAAGAGAGACCTGAGATGTTACATTGTAGCAAACTAAAACATTTCATGCAACAGCGATGTAACTTTCGGAATGAAAGCCTTTTTGTTTCCGGAAATAGTCTGGTCCCAAATAGCTAACTGTTAGCAAATGAAGCGTACAGTATATTCTAGCATTGCTGGGGGATGCAACCAGGGTGCGTGTTGTGAAAAGTGTCATATTTTTTGATCGTGCACAACAAAACAAAACATGAAAGAATTAAATCCCCCTTTTAATACCATGGATTTGGTGCCACTCGGCCAGCCATGCCAAACACTTATGAAGTTAAATATTCAATGGAAAAAAAACTCAGATTGAAATAGCACAACGCAATGTCAACATAAAACACAGCGCTTTAAAGCTGTAGAGTGTAAGTCACTTTGTGGCAAAAACAAAGTACTTTCACCCAGGAATAGCTTGTTCGTTCCTACTACTACAAAAACAGTCGTTTTGGTGCCTAAACTTTTCTGTCATCGCCGCATGACGCTCATTTTTTCTGGCTTAACTCTACTACCACGGTCCCTGAAAGGACCGTCATCTGGCGGTGCCTGTAGCCGACTCCCAGCCACCTATTGGCGGATAATCAACTGTCGTAGCCAGCGTTCCGGAGCTCTGTAGCAGCTAAACACAACCAGCAACTGCTGCTTGGATTTTATCGTTCTATGGCACTATAGACTGTTCACGTTACAGAGCTTTACTTAGTTTAAAATCCTTCTATTTTAGGTATATAATATATGGAATATTTGATGGAGGGAATACATTTTGTTCCCACCGGGGATAAAAAGAGGCAGAGATATGTAGACCAGAAAGGTGGAAATCCCACGCATCCCCCCTGCAAAATTGCACCCTGGGTGCACCTATGTCATGGCAGATATTGCTCAGGACCCAAGGAAGTGCAGTGTCTAGTGGGAAGTTGTCTGGATGAGCGGTTCACAAGAAAACAGCAATACAGCCATACAGCAATAAAAAGGAAGGGTTCCCCTCCCAATACACTAACACAGTGTGTACATAACACACTTATATTAAAAATTACGTAAGTAGATCACAAAAGCTTGCACTAAAATAAATAAAAGGACAGACAGACAGACAGACAGAGATTCCTCCCATTTTAGTAAAATGAGCAGCGAGTACAAAAAGGGACAGAGTTGAAAAAATAGAATAAGAGGAAGAAAATGAAAACAAACCAAAAAAAAGAAGTCAGACAGAAATAGATTAGCCTGGGGTTGTGCATCAATGAGCTCCCTGAGGAAATCGGATCCCCCTCGAGAGCAGCAAGATGACCTGCCGGCCCGACTGCTGCTCCATTTGTCATCGTCACCTCTGCTTTGGAGCTACAGTGGTTTCCAATATAATAACTAAAATGAGTGCTGGCAATTGCCCAACACTGGCATGCTACTAAACCCTGTGCATAAGAATTTATACATAGAATACAGAAAATGTGTTCTCTGGAAATAAATGTATGTGTGTATGCAGTAGCTGAACAGACATCTTATTTGGCAGTGCCTGTTTTGAAAAACAACAACAACTTGAGACTTTGTGACATGACAGGAATTGGAAGGAAGAATCAACCAATCGCAAATCAATGCACTTGAAAGGCGACAGTGAAAATGGAAAAAATGTAAGCCACACATGTCAATGTGTGTGTGTGTGTGTGTGTGTGTGTGTGTGTGTGTGTGTGTGTGTGTGTGTGTGTGTGTGTGAGCGAGCGAGTGAGTGAGTTAGTGAGTGAGAGAGAGAGAAACAGAGAAAATGATATGAGCAAAAACAAACATACCGTCAGAATGGTTGGAGTCACAAAGGCCCAGCAGATTCTCCAGAATCGGTTTGGCTGGAAACCAACCATCATTTCAATGTCCTCGCAAAACCTCTGCAGACCTGCAAGGACAAGAAAAAAAAGGAAGAGAAATGAGATAAAATAAAATAAAAGAACCGAACGTCAGAAAAAGGAGACACAGAGAGTGACCTGGGTTTTATAAGGTCCCTGAAAAAAAGGACTAGAAAATTAAATCAATCCTTATGAATGTGTGTGTGTGTGTGCGTGCGTGTGTGTGTGTGTGTGTGTGTGTGTGTGTGTGTGTGTGCGCGTACGTGCGTGCGAGTGCATTTTCAGATGTCAGAGCAGATGTCTTCATTGCTCTGACTTTATTGATGGATAACAGTGAGTGACATGAAGAGGCAGAGTCATGCAATCATTTCAATATGTCACTTGAACTGATACTCTGACAAACTGGAGGAGAGCCGCCGCTTGCGTTGCTCCTTGGTAACAGCCATCTGACACACACCTGAGCTCTGCGCCTGTGTGTGTGTGTCTGTGTGTGTGTGTGTGTGTGTGTGTGTGTGTGTGTGTGTGTGTGTGTGTGTGTGTGAGTGTGTGTGTGTGTGTGTGTGTGTGTCTTATACGTTACAACAGAGACCCCTAGTGGCCACGGCTGGAATAACATGTTGTACACAGCAGAAAGAGGGAAGTGACAATTGCTTTCCATGAAGGACTTCTGGATAATATATGGAAAATATATATTTACAGTGGCCAAATTTAAAACATTAAAAGCATTCGTTTTCAGTTATGTTCAAACAATTGCTGCTGCAGCTGGTTTAATGAGCTGACGTTTAAATAAAAGATCTTTAGATTTGGTCACTTTTTATACCCCAAAAGACAAAAATTCTGTGTTTCGTCCAGATTGTTTGTATATCAGAATTAAAAAGCATCTGAAACAGCATTCAAATCCTTACGGGACACTAACCCTCTCTGCTAAAAACCCAGACTGATGATGTTATTTTAGGTTTGGCAAATCATTTAAGCGTCACACTACTAATTGTACATGCCATAAGGAGGACTATGCAGTCTGTGAAAACAGTTAGTGTAATGTCTCCTGAAGGGATTACTCAAGTGACATCACGCGGGTCTCTCTGTTTGGAAATGGTAGTGTGTGATACGATCCAGCACTTTTGGAGCCAGACCCACACAAGGGACTAAAAATCAAAATATATAAACCTTGTCGATGGATGAAAGATGAATGAGCAGCCATGGGTGTGATAGAGGTTATGCTATCTGATATTTGATATCTGATTGTGGGATGTAACTTTAACATTGCCACTAGCAGGGCTTCAGACTTTCACTCTTGTTGGTCAAAGGTCATGAAATAAAAAAAGGATCAGCTGTGCTCACCATAGAGGTAGGAAATCCCCACCAGCTCACAGATCGCAATGATGACCAAAGAGTAGGAGGCTGCGAATGTGTCCACCAACTGCAGCATGAACATCCCACTCTGCCACAAACACACACACAAATCCAAATATATTACAAAAACAATTCAAGGCTTCATCTTACAATGACACCCTTTTCTCCTCCTCCTCCTCACTGACTTTTTTTCCACCTCTGACTTGTCCATGGTCATAACTTTCACACTGACTTGTTCCGGATCAAAAGAAAGGACATGTATGAATCCTACTTTAGGCTGGATTTTGCCCTCTGAAGCTGTCTGGGAGGATTTTAATAAGACTCTGTCTCTCTTGTTCCACTCAGTGAGCCTGTCCTCTGAAGGCTGCGACAATTCACTTCCACATGCAGAAATCTGTCGACATATTCAAAGAAAGAGTCGCAGGGCGCGCAGTCGGAGCGCCCGTGGTGTTCCACCAATGTGTATATAGATGTGGATATATAGGTGTGTGTTTTTGTGTTGTACCTCTGTGATCATGGGAAAGCCCAGGATGAAGAAGCAGGCGCAGCAGACCAGGGTGAAGAGAGGTTTGTGTTTCCTCAAGTATTTGGGGAACTCGTCCGACACGGAGGTTACGATCGTCTCAATGGTGGCAAACTGGGATGGAGATGAAGAAGGAGATAAGGGTGGGAAAAGTCAATTTATTTAATCACTAAGTATGATGAAAGATGTTTAATCAAGACATTGCTTAAATTGAATTTTGCCTGAATTGCTAAAATTGAATTTTGCCTGAAAAAAAAAAATGGAAAAAAACGTGGCTTAAGTTTAATTATCAAAAGTTCAGCATATCATGATTGGCTGTCTCCACTACAGAATTACTTAAAATTGTCAATTTAGCCCAGTTTGCAGCAGCGTTTTCAACTGAAAAGCCTCGAGTCAGCAGGTTTTCCTCATTTGTATCAGAGCAGCTGCTGCTGTCGGAATTCAGTATCCAGCGTTGTGAGCTGTTTTTCTTCAATTCCTATAATAAACACATTTTTTTTGCCGTAATTTCATTTATTTCTAAAACAAATAAAGAACATTATCCTAATCCTGAGGAGGAGAAGATTTCATTAGCCAATGTAACATGATGATGGCTCAGAACCCAGAGGAGAGCAGTGGATGAATATACAAACAGGCAAATTGAGTGAGGTTGGTATAGTTTGTGTGTATGTGTGTGCGTAATGAAGAAACCCATTGGCACCGAGCTATCTGCCTCCTCTCCGCTCCTCTACTTCCTCCTGAGCTCCCAAAACTAATTTCCCGTCAACATCCCAAGCCTATTACCGCCGAGCTGCTTTCTACAACAATGCCACCAGCTCTCTCCTCTGAGCACCCGCTGCCAAGGCAAAGTAACATCATCGTTTACTGTTACTGTTGACTTGTGTCTTAATGTGCCGCTGTGGCCTCTGCTCCTCTGCTCGGCTCAGGAGCATCGCGGTGCACTTAAAGGAGTTGGTGTTTTAGCTGGAATTGTTTGCCCAGGATTGTATCTGGAGGTGCTCTGGACTTTGAGAACATCCCGGAGACTGAAGTGTTTGTTCACTGAAGTAACAACAGGAATTAATCAGTGCAGTGAGTGACACATTTAAAGTTTTTGCAACTTAGAAAAGTAGTTGTGCATGGGTTGTACTGAAAAGGAAGGCACTTTAAAAATGTATTGGCCGATTTGTTTGGCTACTTAAAGATGCAGTAAGTAAGACTTATAAAACTAACTTTCTGTCATATTTGCTGAAACTGACCCTATGTTCCAGTAGAACTACATTAAGCAGGAAATTAAAAAAAAACAATCCGGCTCCTCTGGCACCACCTACAGCCTGTAGTGTGATTTGCAGAAATCCACCGCTCCCTGTTCAGATGCACCAATCGGGGGGGGGGGGTCAATCACTGCTCAGGCGCACGCATTCATTCTCCCTCGTGGGGGGAGGGGCTTAGGAGACCGTTTGGTCTTTAGCAGAAAGGGGGCGAGGGATTGAGAAGTTGTCAATGTTCAAATTCTTTGGCTAAATCCTGAATCTTCACTATCCTACCAACAGCACCTTTAAAGCAGCAAACCAAGCTGGAAAAACAATATTGACATGCTATAAAGTTATTGTGGCAGATTTATTTACACATCAAGCAGATACAGAGCCATATTATCAATCATTTAAAATCATGTTTGTGGCGATGTGGTGAATATTCACTCTCTTGAGCTTAAATTTAGTCTCCTAACACTGGGAATATCTGTCTCTTCAGATGCTTAATGCTCCAAGTTATTCATTAGCTAAGTTCTAACTCTGTCTGTTTGCTGGCATGCAGTGTACAGTGGGTTTATGATGCTGAAAACAAGGTTGATGAGGGGAGCGTTTGCAGTTAAACCAAAACAGATCCTTAAAGCTGAAGGGAACAGCAGAGTTGTGTGATAAGTCCCAGTGGGTTTGTTACTATGAGGGGAACCCCCTTCACATCACACATAGGCATTTGATCCATTGTTAATATACAGTATACAATATTGATTAGTAAAGTTTTAAAAGTGTATAGGACAGGATAGGATTATTGTTTCAATTTATTTTCCATGAGAAAAAACATTTCAGAGAGTAAACTTTAGAAGTAAGCCTTTAGAAAGAAAAAAAGTATATTTTGTGACTACATTTTAAAATGCAATTATTAATTAATAACCTAAAGGCAGAATAAGGAAATAGAATTATGAATTGGTCCATTTAATATTCTTTTTCTCATATTGAGTTTCTTAGTGTATCATGTACAGTAAATGCATATGTTAGCAACACATTTACAATAGCTTTTTCAGATTGATTAATTTATGAATTCATTATAATTAAACATTGTAAAAGTCCATAAATATATATTTATAGCCTCATAGAAACTGGCTAAAGCAGTTTTGATTATTTCCACTAATCTCCACTATATTTTTGTGATTATTTAGTCTACACAATGTCATACACTAGTGAAAAATCCTTACTTGATTGTATGTACTTTAAATTGTACTCAAAGTTAATGTAATTCAGTGTTGTTGCTTTTGCAAAACTTTAAGGTCAACTTAATCTCACTCTAATCACAGAGCCCCCCGCCCTCAAGTACCTGGAGACCTTAGCGCTTCAGCTGAAATCAGTCACAACGGGAGGTGTGTATGGGTAATTATGTTAATTGGGTCAATGCGTGTAGCATTTATACAGAGCTGGATGCCGCTACCAAAGTTGAGTGTTTACTTTGAAACTCTCGTTACTGACATAAAGGTTGCTGATGTTATGAAACTAAGAGATCTTCACCAACACCCAGAATATTAATTTACAAATGCTTTTTAGAAATGAACACTGACACTCATATGTGTGAATTCACTGACTATGTTCAACCTCTTACTCTGTTCTAAGACTAACCTTTACACCTAAATGAAAAATCCTGTCCTTTGAGTTCCGCTTGTGAATACTTTTGATGCTGACATAGAATCAAATGACAATGCGTAATGTAACAGGCCCACCGAGAATGGCAGTACAGTTCAACCACCATGTGTTATTGCGCAGTGCTGTCCCAACTCTCTGAAGTTCCTGTCCTCCTCAAGATGTATTTAAACTCATGCTGGGGGCGTTACTTCACGTTAGCTGAACCTTAAGATAAACAGAATCATACTGCAGGCGCAGATGCTAAAGCCTAGTTCAGCCTCTCTCTCTGGGAAGTAGGCTAAAGTGTGGCAGGCCCATCGACCTCCAAAAGGAGAGAGTCCTGAAACAAAACATTCCCTCATCATACAGCTGTCTACACTCTTTGTATCGGTAGAGAGACAAATATAATTATACATGAACAGGTTTGGTTATCAGAGACTGGCTGAATATTCTCGTTTTTTTCCCTTAACCTGTGACCTACGAATGACCTGATGTTACCGAAGTTTTCTCTTTGTCTGCTTATCCCACAAAATGGTGTTTCTGGAAATTCCACCACAGTTAGCGCTTTATTATAGTGTGACTGCACATTTACTGTTTGGTTTAGTCTTTAGCACTTTCATCATGCAGCAGGAAGCTGTTTTTAACCAAACAAACTGCCACGATAAACCCACTGTACAATACCTGCCCAGCACCAAACAACAAATTAAGCAACTAGCTGGTGAAGAATGTGAAACATGTAGCAGATAAAGAGACGGATATTTTTCCCAGGAGTTTGTGAAGATTGCTGATTTATGAACAGTTGGAGTGAGCCCAGACGCTGTTGCTTGTCTCAAATCCCTAATGTCAGATTGTGTCTTTAAAGCTGGCACTTAACTGTAAAATATTCTTACTCTGGAGGATTTTCCTCATCTTTATTATGAGGACATGTGAGCCACCTAAGTGTAGACAATAATACACACACGCACACACACACACACACACACACACACACACACACACACACACACACACACACACACACACACACACACACACACACATTGAGGGAGCAGTGGTTACCATGGTATCCAGGCCAAGAGTCAGGAGCATGAGGAAGAAGATGATCGCCCAAAAAGGAGACAGGGGAAGTCTGGTCAGAGCCTCTGGATACACCACGAACGCTATGCCAGGACCTGACACACACACACACACACACACACACACACACACACACACACACACACACACACGTGTGAATGAGGATGCTAACACACCCTCTCCACAGCAGATAAAAAGATCAAATTTCCGTGTGTGTGTGTGTGTGTGTGTGTGTGTGTGTGTGTGTGTGTGTGTGTGTGTGTGTGTGTGTGTGTGTGTGAGTGAGCAGCGCCGGCCCACTGCTGCTGCCCGCTGCTTTGGTATCTTACCTTCATCTGCCACCTTCTCTATCGGCACTTTCAACTCATGTGCCATGAAACCAATGACCGAGAAGATGACAAACCCAGCAAATATACTGGTGGCACTGTTTGTACATGTCACAATAATAGTATCCCTGCAGGGGAAAAGAGGATAGAGAGAAACAGAAGCTATATAAGCAAATACCTGCTGTAGTGACTAAAATAGAGCAGAACTATTCAAAACATGCTACATGTAACAAGTGATGTACAGTATAATGTTAAAGCTCTTTTATTTGATACAGGACAAGAAATGTAATGGCGCTATCTGGTGGCAGGAATAAATACTGCAAATAGAGATCTCTAAAGGTGTTTACAGAAGGTGTACACAAAGGGGTGTAGTGCTTTGTATTGTAAAATGTTTCAGTTTTTTGTTTACCTGGTGAAAAAAAAATGTAATAGCCACACCTTTTAATTTCTTTTTTTTTAATTTAAACTAGTCCAACTAATTTTATTTTATTTTATATTTATGCAGGGTTCTTGTATGAAGCACGTGTGTGTAATATTTGAATGGGTGCTTTATTGACGGTATTTCAATAGAATTTGTATATGCAGAAAATATTCACACATACAACCATGTAAAGATAAGTTATATGTTTTCTACACATGTAGAAACAACTCTTTTCTTATATGTATTAACATGCAGCATATTTTCCAAAAATCTGGTTTTCACCACACAAGAGACCAAATGTTTTGTGCGTTCAGCTGTTTAAAAAATAAAAATACCTTAATATGTTTTGAACTGAGTGGGAGTGTGATAAATAAAATACATTATAGAAACATAAAGTTGAAAAAAAACACACACACACACAGTTAACAGTATTTCCGTGATTTTAAACACAGAGGGGGGGAAGCTTCAGGTGAGAGGACACTGAACTGCTGGCTCACATTTCAGTCACATTTATTATTGACATTTCTATCAGACATACAGATACAGTGTGTCTATGGTGACCGTTTGGTGGTTTACCTTTTGTGTGTTTACCTGTAGCAGTTATTGTGGAACTTATTGTAGGAAGAGAGTGTGATGAGGCCCCCCCAAGCAGCTGACAGAGAGAAGAAGATCTGAGTGGCTGCGTCTTTCCACACCTGACAAAGGAGGAGAGAAAGAGCTGCGGGTAAAGAGCAGGAAAGGACAGTGCAAAGCACATCATGGTTGAATTAGTCTCGCATTAGTCTCGCATTGCCAGACCTTCCTCCACACCGCTGCAGAGGAGGGTCTGGCTAGTCCATACAGCATTCCGGGATGGGAGAAGAATGGTTTATTGACATTTCTTTAAACCAATCACAATCGTCATGGGCGGTGCTAAGTGCCAGACGGAGCCACGGTGCCTCTGCAAAATAGCCTCTGGAAGGAACTTGTTTTGGTGGAACATGTGTACTTTCAAAAGTTGTTTTAGTCGTGCAACAGAAAACTCAGATTGGACAGATCTTGAATCAGTCTAGCTAGCTGTCTGGATTTACCCTGCAGAGATCTGAGGAGCAGTTAACCATAGTCCTCACAAATCCACCGGAGTTTAGAATTATAACACAAAGAAAGCGGAAGATGACGGACATCCGGCCGAAATGAGGGACATTCGGCAGAATTTCCGGCGGCACCTGAACAATCCTGGAAATGAAGCGTTGTGAATATAGACTATGGTTCAATTAAACGAGTGAGCGCCACGTACCTTTGCATCACTCAGTTTCTCCCACTTTGGTGTGATAAAGTAGAGGATGCCGTTGAAGGCACCGGGTAGGGTCACTCCTCTGATCAGCAGGATGACCAGCACCACGTAGGGAAACGTGGCTGTGAAATACACAACCTGAGCAAAGAGGAGACATGATGAGCCAAAATGAGAGAGCGAAGGAGAATGGGACAAACATGTCATAAATAAAGGTAATACTTGCTTACTAAAGCAATACACTGAAAATCAGAGGTTCTTAAAAGGAGGCTATTCTTGAGACCATATATTCAGTTTTAATTTTTCCCTTTTCTGCAACATTCACATTCATTCATTTTTTTTGTTATTTTTAGTAGTCATCACAGCGTCCGACATAAACCTAATTTAGCTATGACAAAAATGCCCTACCATAACTGGAAGGTTTCTTAGGCAACATGTTTTTGAGGGATTATTTCTTTGATCAAAACAAATAGTAACTTTGTAATACAAGAAACAATCATATTTCTCTCATCCTTTTCACAGCAACAGTGTTTTCCAGATTTTCTTTCCCCACATATAGATCATGAAACGTGAGGTTCCTAAGTGTCCCTAATGCACATGTAAGAGTTGTCAACAGAGCTGCAGTCAAATCCACCTTTGTTCTCTTCAAGACCACTTAATCACCTGTTCATAATTTATGTGATGTGAGAGACAGTATATTGTCTACTTTAAGATGATCATTTTGCTTTATTATTTGTAATAATCAAAAAGTGCAGAGTAACACAATATAGGATCAAATTAGGCCATATAATTTACTTAAAATATAAAATGGAAATGTTACCATTTTTGAACTTATTACTTGTCCTGTAGAACTCATAGTAAAAAGTGTTTGCTGACATTGTGTCTGTTGCCAAAATGAAAATGATGGATACCTGATGATTGAGGTATATGATGCAGCCAGGCGTACACCAGGCGACCCATCTCAATCTCTGTTCTAGATGGATTCTGAATTAAACTAATACCTGTTTTCTGAACGAGCGCGCTTGAGCAATGGTTTTGTTTTGAAGGAGAAAGTTACTTTAGAACAAAAAGCATATAGTGCTGGACTAGGTCAAGATCAACTAGAATATTTGGCGAGTCCAATGCCAGAGTCCGAGACAAGTCTGAGTCCAAATACCAACGAGTCCAAGATGAGTCCGAGACAACAGAAAAGCGTCTTGAGTCCGGACTTAAGTACTACAGCCCTGGTTGTCAAAGCATTTCTGCAGCTGCATTACAATGAAATAAGTAACTTTTGACACACACACACACACACACACACACACACACACACACAGTCTCCTAAAATAAAAAGTGATGAGAAATGCAACTCTGTTGGTGCAGTCTAAATAGTCAATATATAAACGTCAACTACGCCAACGGAGGTCTCTTTATGATACCACAGTGTTTGTCACATCTATGTCCAGTAGAGGGCAACATTATACAACAATTCAATCTAAATCATCTCTAAATCCCAAGTGCAATCAGTACGCTGTAAAATGTTGCCTTCTGCATGTTGTCTCTCCTCAATCAGCGGAGGAAAATAGATCCACAAAAGGCCCCGATGAAACGTGTCCACCAAAGCTCTAATTTTAAATGATGCAGGGAGTATCATTTATTTATTTTTTTTACCTTTATTTATTCAGGGAAGGTTCACTGAGAGGAAGCCTCTCTTTTGCAGGAACACCCTGATCACATTCACATTTATACCTGGAAACTTCCCAGTACAACCATAGTCTGATCTGCTGGCCACTGAGCCGCTCCACTGGAGCAGTTGGGGTTAAGGGCCTTGCTCAAGGGCACCTCAGTGGTGGTAATGAGGGAGGGACAAGCACTGCTCTTACGGTCTGGGGATTGAACTTACGACCTCCCGGTCACAAGCTCGGTTCTCTAACCTTAAGGCCACCATTCCCTTTCTCTCTTCTCTTCTAGCAAAAGTATAAAGGTATTGCATCCAACATGAAGTGTATCTGACAATCCATTGCAATGCAAAATTGCGCTGGTTAGATGCTGTGGGCGTGCTCAGGCAAGAAACCCTGCTGCCCAAAGATGCTAAATGGACGTTAATTATCTGCTTTCAATGCTTGTTCATTTGCACTGCTGCCCCGTGAAAACAAACGACTAACACATTTTTTATTGTGGCAACACTAGGGTTGGGGTTTGTCCAGAATCCAACTTGCTAATTGAATCTGAATCTTCTAGAAGCTACATAAGTATTTAGGTGTTGTTGTTTTTAGCTTCTTAGTTTAGAAAGAATTATTCATATGTCCTAAACAATTTTAAGCAATAAAAGTTATAAACAAAAAATCAAACGCTGACAAGAAATCAAAATTAAGTTTCTCCACATTTATCACATATTAAAAGATGGTATTCAAAAGATGAATGAATCTGGGCATCTGAGGTACAGTAGATCCAAAACAGAAAAAGGCTGTGAGAACCCAAATCTTGGTAACAGCAAGGGATGTTCAATTTAAACATGAGGGGTTCCCTTGCTGAAGACATGCAGGGCTCACTCCTTATACTGTTATGTGCCACATTTCATCACTAGGGGGCACTTTCATCACGGAAGGGGAAGGGAAGGCACCCACAGCTGTTCTTCTGGTGGGAACAACAGAGAGATTAGAGGTCTGGTTTGAGGAGTCTGTGGGTTGTGTTACCTTTCCTGATGACTTGATTCCTTTGGCTAAAGAGGCATAGACGATGAGCCAGGCCAGGAGCAGACAGCCTGCCAGAGGCCAGCGGATGTCTCCTGGATATTCGATTCCTTTAGAGATGTGCAACACATTGTACCTGCAGGTAGGATTCAAACAGGAAAATCTCAATAAAAGTAAATGTAATGCAATTACATACCATATAAATCTGTGCAATGCAAATTCTTCATTTAAATAATTCATGTATAGTCCTACAAGTCTGCCAGGGCAGTAAGATTATTTCAACCTGCTTCCAATATAAATGAACTTGATTCAATAATTTATATATAATCTTATTTATCTTCATTCTCTTGCAGAGGGTTGCCTTATTCTGTCGTCTTTCAAGACACTGCCACACATTCAGTTTGTTTCATATTTTGTTGAGTTGTAGTTGTAATACTTAGTTGGTTTTTAATGGAAAGCACCTGTACTTTTGCTGCAATGGCAGATTGTACACATGTTTTATAAGAATTAGTTCTCTAGGAATTCTAGGAAAACACAGCTGAAACTGTTGGAAAACTCTAGTTTCCGGTGATTTTTGTTTGTGTGTTAAATTTAAAGATTTTAAGGTCCTCTTCTAGACCGAAAATGTTGACGCATGGCTTTGTGAAACCCTTTCAAAATCAACTGGGCAAATTTTAAACAAGAAGTCAAAACATTATTATCTATTATCGTTATGACCAAGCCTGGAATGAGCAATAAGTGTAAACCTTTTGCCGCAGCCAGGTGATACCGTTTCAAAGACCCTAAATGCATCTCTCATCTGTGGACATAATAAGAAGTGTGGACATTAGACCTGTAAACTAAACTGTAGGCTACATTTCACGATTTTTTTCCCCCTCTATTAAATTTCAATTCTGTGTGTTTTCCATCAAACAGAAGCTACACTCACTTGAAGTACTCCTCACTGGGGCTGACGTAGGTCTTGTTGCTGTCCACAGTCATGTTTAACAGTTTGGTCAGGTTTCCCACAGTGTTTGCGGACAGACAGAACGTGGAATTCTTGATGGAGGTGATGTTTCTGTCCCGCAGGATGCACGTGTCTGTTCCAATCAGAAACCAACACACGTCAACTGGGAGAGACTGGCAGGGTGCTGCTGTGGGACAGAGCCTACTGTCCGCTCAGGTTTTCACACTGAAAGCAAAGCGCTTCACACATCGGACGAAGTGTGAACACAAAAGAGCTTTTTTACGCTTTTTTTTTTTATATGACTTACATTTTTCTAATCCTGCTTTAATGCCTTTTAATGCAGACAACATGTAAAATGCTTTGCACTTAGAAGTCAAGACAAACAAACTGACTGAAACTTTCTGCACATTATCTTTTTACAAAACAATGGCGCAACCACTCAGCGAAAGACAGAGTTTTCTGTAACTAATGGGGTTGGGCCAAAAAAAAAAAAAAAAAGAATCTAATGCTACAGCACCAAAGAATATGGCCTCAAAAATACATCTTAATAAATAATCTTTTTGACACAAAAATGTAAAACTTTTTTTTGCAGGGCTGTATCAGATTGTAAAGATGTTCATATCAATTTGTCCACCCCACATGTACGCATGCGAACGTATAAAAGTCACAGGTTGCAAAATTACTTTATTAATCACTGTCAACTGATTTTCTTTCTGATTGTTGATTAAATTGCCAATATCTCTCCTTTATCTAATATTTCCCTCCTTTCTGAGGTTTGGAGAAGGGGTGTGAGAGACTAGTGCTGAACTGGCCTGTAGTTGGTGTAGCAGCCAGCAGGGGTCAGTCTCGGGCTCACTGCAGCACTGCAGCAGCTCAGCCTGTACAGTAAATTTGTCAAGCAAGCAGTTTTTGTGCTGAATTCGCAGAGTCGCTAAAGCCAAATATGACACGGAATGAACGGAATTTCGATAATTATTCGACGCAGATCGACATCAAACACCTCCCGTGCCCCAGCTCGAACATTTCCCCACAGTGAAAACAGGATTTCATCTACAGTTTCATTAACAAAAATCGGACTGCTTCAGCTGTAAGCTATAGAATGCAGCTTTAAATTATAAAATAATAATAATAATAATTAATCTGACATTATGACACAAAAGAAGACAATAAACTATATAAAGTGTTTGTTTATAAGTTGTATCTGTCACATTGGGGCCCTCCTTACATATCAGCGACCTGTATCATGAAGAAGAATTTAAGTGATCTGTTGTTTTTTTTAGAGTGAAAACCCCGCAGAGATCACAGGTCAGGATTCATTATACTGCAGGACACCTTAGCTGGGGGAGTCATGACGCATTGCGCATTGTGGAGAGAGGGAGAGAGAGAGAGGTGTGTGTGTGTGTGTGTGTGTGTGTGTGTGTGTGTGTGTGTGTGTGTGTGTCTGAAGGTGTGTGCGTCTTACCTAAGAGCAGCATGTCTTTGTCCTTACATTCCACCGTGTTCCACTCATTCCTACAGTTAGCCCATGGCAGTGAGCCCTTCAACGAAGCGAACAGGTAGTACAGTGTCCAGCACATAATAATATTATAGTATATGGCTATCAAGACAGATATTATCAACATGGCAATCCCGCAACCTAAAATAAATAAATGAGACGGAAATATCGAAATTACTCTTAAGAAAAAGTAGAGAACTCGTGATGATAATCAATGAGTTTTTATTTTTGAATTTGTTCTTTTGGCTTGGTTAGTTGTGGCAGTTTACCTTGCAGAGCTGGGATGCATTTCCACACTGACACAGGCCCCTGGCTGGCGAACTGGCCCAGGGACACCTCCAGCAAAAAGATTGGGATGCCGGCAATGCACAACATTGTCAGGTAGGGGATCAAAAAAGCTCCTGCAAAAGGAAATGGAACACCGGGCTACACAGCAGCAGTTTAAGAGCCAGCAAAGCCTGAACTTAACATGAGCATTATCTCTAAATAAAATGGAAATCTGCTGATATTTAAACCACACACGGTATGGATCATTACATTGATTAATGAATAAAAAAAAAACCAACATAAATGATCTGTAAAGGGCTTCGAGCATAGTTGAACAAATGAATAATAACAATAATGATAGTTATAATAATACATCTAATGGACTGTTATTGTTACAATTGCTATTTTTCACTTTTCATAGCTGTCTTAATGGTGTAAATATTTTATTGCATTTTTCTTTCTCTTATCTTCATTGTTTTCTTCCTTCCTTTTTTTATATGAAAATGATCACTGAACCAAATCTCGTCTGTATAAGCTGTATGCTGTATTTCTAGTGTAGCCTAGTATTTTATCGCCTGGTTAAAGGCCTACGATTGGAAGAAACATCTCAAAAGAAGCAAAGAGAAATACTTCAAACATTAAGTTAAAACGAGGAGAAATTCGAAATTTTCTGAACAGATTTTTCGTTCGTTTCAGTTTGGGGAATTAAAAAAAAGCATTGACCCAGAACTCTTACCTCCACCATTTTGGAAGGCAAGATAAGGGAACCTCCACACGTTCCCCAGTCCCACCGCATAGCCAACCATGGACAGAATAAAGTCCATTTTATTAGTCCAGTTTCCTCTGGCCTTATTCTCATCTCCCCCATCGTCATCATCGTCACCCTAAGAGCAAAAAAAAATATTAATTTATTCTCCAAAATAAAATGCCAGCCTTGTCACACTACATCCAAGTTAAAACATTGGGGAAAAAATACTACTAATAATACTAATAATAATAATAAAAGCGCTGTGCCTGGGCCTTAAAGGCAGGATTTAATAACGAAAAAAATACAACTACTAACAAAACTCTTTTTAGAAAATCACTCATACAGTTTACTAACATAAATACCTTTAAATATATGTGTCCAGATTTCAGTTCTCTGACCCTTTTGCTCGCTATTTCTATTCCATGTTCATGTCGTTCACGGTTACAGACGTGCGTTTGACAATCAGAGATCAGCACCAGCTTTCTAATGACAAGCCTGTTAATAAAAATGATCTTCAACTGCCATAATAGGCCCATTACTGCCTCCAAACCGCCTGGAAGCAGCTCCTAAATCTTAGATCCAAAGATAAAAAAAATAAATAAAAAAGATCCACTAACATAATGTGAGCAATACTAACAAAAAATGCATAATTACAACTGCACCGCAGGATCTGAGCAGATCCATAAAATAAATACTTGAATATTCAGATACATAAACCATGCATGGGAATGTGTGTATTTGCGTGTGTACGTGTGAGTGTGTGAGGGGTGGGGGGGTGGGGGGTGCCCTCGCGGGGATTGGAAACAATCCGCAGTCTCATGTAATACAGTGCCGTCTATCAGCAACACCTGCTTCTGGGCCATACCAAGTGTGTCTGACGGGAGCATGGAACACCGAAAATACCGCGAGAGTTAGGCCTAGAATTGAATCCTCTTTATCTCTAATTGTGTCACTATTGTAGCGGTGAGCAAGAATCATGCAGAACAAATCACCGGAAATCGGTTTAAATCTAAAAGAAAAAAGAAAAAGGCAAACAGTGTGGTTCAGGACTAATGTCCCCTGTTCACTGACTGTTGATCTCATCCATCACACTGATTAATAAACAACACTCCCGCTTTGTTTCCGGATATTTAGCTGACATAAGCAGGTTTGATAGATTTGATGGCACATGTCAGATTGGTGCAGAGGGATCAGGGCAGCACGCTGCGCGCAGCGGGGACGCCAAATAGCACAGGATCCATCCAAAGTACTGTTCTTTACCTGCAAGCATTTCAGTCTTTGGGGGTTGAGAAGGCTATCAGCTTCTACTCATGTTGGTCTACTGCACAAGTTATAGCCACACTAATCCAGCAGTATCAACCTCGGCCATGTGGCTTTGGGGAGATCTTAATGCACCCTAAATTACAACAGGGAAGCAAATCATTTAATCACCTTTGCTTGTTAAACTTTCTTTTATTTTAACGCCCCGATAATAAACGATCGGTCAATGCTATAGCCTCATTTGCTCATTTTTGTAAGCGATTTTTAAGCCACAAGCATCCGCTGATTCAGCTCGGAAGTTGTCAAAGCACATCTGTGCACTGACAAAACCACAAACCAGCCTGCATAGTTTAAAGGGACACACATTAAAGCTCAGCATCGCAGACTCTAGATTTCCCCTCTTTCCCTCCATCACACATACAGCGCTGATCTACCAGAGCTCTCCATGGCGGTAAGAGCTCCCAGGGGGGTTTGGACCTTCCCTGTTTTGGGGGCAGCAGGTTAATCCAGTAAGCTTTCTCATCAGCGACACACGGTAACATCCACACCGCACCTGCTTCCAGCCGCCCCGCTCTCAGACCAGCCGCTCTTCGTTAAGGAAACGGATCATTTAGCTGACTTACCACCGCCACGGTGCCGGGCTGAACAGACGTGTTCCCATCTGTTCCCAGTATGATGGTGGTCTGGCTCATAGCCGTCCAGTTGCCCGCGGTGTTGTTCTGCTCCGCGGTGGCCCGGAGCGGGTCGCCGTACTGGGCGGGCCCCCCGCGGGCCGAACCAGCGGAATCCTTTCTGAAGGCCGAGTTGACCACCGCCGCGGATCCAGGGGCCGCGGGCGCGGTGCTTTTAAACGTCCCATACGCTTTATTGCTGTCCAGTTCTCCCGGTTTATTTTCCGTGGGACAAAAAGTTTTGCCCTCGTTGAACGGAAGCGGCGGCTGAGGCGCTGGGTGATGGTGAGGGGCGGGCGACGGACACGCAGCCGTGTTGTCCGGTTTGTTTGTTGTAAGTAACGCAGCTCCGTCGGGCTGCTGCGCCGGGATGTAGCTGCTGGGAGCGCTGGTCGGCTGTTTGGCCATTTCTCTCTGGTCAGAGAAATCCTGGAACATGGGAGGAACAGATCAGCAGGACAAAAGGAAGCATGAAGCTGTGAGGCTACTGCAGCCCATCTCTGATTTAGGACTAAAATGCTCTATTCTCTTTCTATTCTATAGTTTCAGCTGTGTGTGTGTGTGTGTGTGTGTGTGTGTGTGTGTGTGTGTGTGTGTGTGTGTGTGTGTGTGTGTGTGTGTGTGTGTTGGAGGGAGGGGGTTGCTTTGCTTCTCCAGTTCTCGCTTTCTGCAAGATTCTTTAATTTTACGCCCCATTTCCCCCTCATGTCATTCAGCCACACATCCACTGATTTTTATGGGCAATAGACAAGCTGCTGCGGGTCTCTCGGTAGCTCCGCTGTCCCCGGCAGGCATGCAAGATCACCGGTGTTACAGCAGTGAGCGGACCCGGGGCGGCGGCATTATAAATGACTCCCTAAAATTTTGTTTTGAGGGGGGCGGGAAAACAACCGGGAAAGCCTCCAGTTTAGAAAAAAAAAGTAGCGTGGGTCCTTTAAAAAAAAATAAAAAAAGCTTTTGATTTATTAATACTTAGTTCTGTTGTTAATTAGTAAGAAAAATAACTGCACCTGGTTGTAATCGCTTCTCATTAAATAGAAAAAACAATGCATACAAAAATAGGAAAAGTGCAATATACTAGACTAAAATTAAACTCTCGTTTCGCCATTTAAACTTCTGAAAAGCCACCTTACAGTCTTTTACCAAATAAAAAGCATGCTATTTGGTAACAGAATAAAGAAAAGTGAGAAAAGAGAAAAGTTTTCAATGTGGAGCCGCAGCTGCATTTCAGCACCACGGAGAGCGCCAGAACAGCAACGTGCCAAACTGCATTTAAAAAGAAGTGTGGAAATGAACATGAAAACCGCTCAGAACAAGTGCATTAAACAGATCAAAATGCAGTTGGAAAAGTAAAAGAAAGTGTTTCAGGACACTTACCATTTTTCGCAGATGTCAGCTGGCAGGCTGGGAACAGCTGTACAAAGACGGAGAGAGGACTGGAAGCGGACTGGTCGTAGCCGCGCAAAGCTCCAAGTGCAAAGCTTTTCTATATCTCCGTGGGAAAGACCGGAGTTTGCGTCAGTGCGGAGCAAGGTGCCCTTCGCGTGACATTTTCTTGATAATAGGAGTTTGATAAATCATTGGCCTTGGATTCGGATTTTTAAAGGGACAACCGGAGCCAAGACTACGGGGGCTCGTGTGTGCGTGCGTGAATTGTGTGCGTTCTGGTTACGCAGGGCATGCGTGAGCGCTGGACGAACTCTTTCAAAACTGATTAATACACTTGTCTCTTGGGATGTGTAGGATGCTCACACACACATACACGGACGCATCCCACACGGGCACGCACACAGCTCATTTGGGATAAAGATTTCCAGGTTTAGGCTTTTATTGGAGAAGATCTAATACACCAGAGTGCATGTGGGTCTTAATAATGTTTGTACTGTGCTGAGTCGGGTTTCTTTGATACAGTTACACTTACACGGTAGCCGCTCCTAAGAAAGAGTCATTTCCAGTCCACAAGATTCTTGGTTTTATAGAAAAAAAAATGTGTTCTTTTCCGTCAATAACATTTAGGCCTGCAAAATGCAGAAACTATATGGAAGCAAAGAGCGCTTTAGTTGTAGACGTGTTCATTCAAGTTGTAATATGTCAAAGACCAGGCTGGTATTCTTTATACATACACCATAGGCATACCATAAATATAGGCCTACGTACATATTTTTAAGTTGTAGAAGTAAAATAGACGGTTAAAGACTATGTGCTATAAATGGTCTGAACTATAAATAGTGTTTCCACTTGGCGGGTTTTACGCTCGCTACAGGCTCTATAGGTTCCTTCGTGCGTCACCGATGGGAGCATTGATCACGTAAAAAAAAAGAAGAAGAAAAGTAGGCGAGGTCTTTATAAAGCTACTCATTTGTTAAAGTCTTACGCAAGAAGGAGGCCTCTTTTTTTTCTTTTCTTAAATCACGTGTGTCAGGAGGAACCGGAGCCAACCACTGGATCCTGGACTGGAAGCAGTGACAGCGGAGGGAAGAAAAGGTGCCTTAGATTCTAAAACACTGCATTGCGCATACCAGCCTCCAAGTCTCCCTTTAAGCGGATAGTGCATATGCAAGTCCTGTGTGTGGTGATTTATCCCAAAAACTAAAAAGACACAAGCCACCTCGTTTGTCTCACTAATTAAGGATAACTTTCAAAACGTCCATTATAAACTGTTTGGTGAGTGGTGGTGGAGCTGAACACAAAACACACACACACACACACACACACACACACACACACACACACACACACACACACACACACACACACACACACACACAAGCAAGGGACATTTATTTCGTAGCCTATATCATGTTTAATCTTGACACTTTGCAGCAACATTGAAATATTTGTGCTTAATAAAGCCACGTGTAGCCCCACTCCTCTCCTCTGATTGGCTGATTCAAACAGACTGGCTGTACATTGGACGCTAATCTGAGACGTGACAGTCAAATTATAAATGTGTTAAAGAAAATAACCAGTTAGTTGCTTAGCAACAACGTTGTTTTGCTAGCTATTGTTACAGGCCATAAAGCCAGGCAGAACATAGGATAGATAGGCCAATAATGATAATAATAATAATAATAATAATAATAATAATAATAATAATAATAATAATAATAATAATAATAATAATAATAATAATAATAATAATAATAATAATAACATAATGAAAACCCATTGCCTGTTGGAATGTCTACATTTTTATAAAAGGCTTATATATAACCATTGACCTATTTACTGTAACTGATTCTGTTTTCATAAAATAGGCCATAGCTAAAATAATTAAGTTTTTTTTTTTTTACGCTGCAACTGCTCATCCATAAGCTATAGGCCTAACGTTAGGCTACAAGGCAGAAGAACACAATTAAAATAATTTTAGATCTAAATCCTCATTTGCGTTTTTCTCCAGGCTCATTAAAATAAAGTAGCCAACGCAGTTTCCTACTAGATGTCCTGTGTTTAACCTGCGCTGGTTTTACGACAGCTGAGGAGGTTTGAGGCAGAGTGTCCCTGCTGGGATCAGTGTGGTCAGCCCGGGACACGCAGATTCCCACTCGGGGACGTTCCCTCGCTAGGCGCGCTGCGCTCCCTCTCCTTGTTAACTCTCCGTCCGGCGCCGATAAGAGGCTGAGGCGGGTGTATTAGCCGCCGCCTTCAGCTTAATTACATTGTCAACAGAGAACAATTGTAATTGATTTCTGCTCGTCTTCCAGAGACCGCTTAACACACGGACACACACACACACACACACAGACACACACACACACGCACAATAGTCTAGCATATATCTAGTTTTGATTCTCATGAGGATTTTAAATGTTGTAGCAGAACATGGTTTGATGAGCGAGTGCAGTATCGCAGGAACCTTTCGATCCTTTGAAAGAGTGGAGATTTGGAGATCTGAAGTCCTGGTGGAGCAGCTGAACTAACAGGCACACTTAAGGGTTCTTTTACGGTGTTTCCTCGTGCTCGTTAATTACAAGAGCTCGTGTAATTAATTGATCCCTCCCACTGTCGCCTGAGTGATAAGAAGCAGCATCCATCTGAAGCGCCTGGAAAGCAGTGATTCAGCGGAGGTCGTCATCCCCGCGGCCCTCCTCATCATCATCATCATCATCATCATCATCATCATCATCATTCCTGGCTGACAAAGCCACACAGCCTACAATTTAAGTTCGTGCGATTTATGCAACTGCACAAAAGCAAAAAAAGTATTGTATTTGTACTAATAATGACTGTTATTAAATAGTGCTTGCATGCAGCTGTTTCGTTTTAAACAAGAATATATATATATATATATATATATATATATATATATATATATATATATATATATATATATATATATATATATATATATATATATATATATATATATATATATATATACATATATTAGTTGACAATATGGTTTTCAAGAAAGGTTCAGAGAGTAGGCCAACGTGCTGCACCTCAAAGAAATGTTACCCATCTAAAGACAATCCGAGTCTGTTTGGGACACTATAAGCAAAGTTGAACAAAATGTGGCAAATACTTTGACTTTTTAATATGATAAATAAGAATATATTCCTTATGAATACGCTATGAGGCACAGTTGTTTATAATCCTGACTATTTATGAAAATAGAATGCATTTTAAAGTATAGTCTTTCATCGTGCCTCAGAATATGAACAACTGCCTGTGAGACAATGAACACATCTGCATTCTAAACAAAGACAGCTTATTAAAAGCACTTTGAAGATTTCCAAGCACTATAAAGTCAACAGTTTCATCTTTATGAGATGAATTCTTGTCAAAGGATGTCAACATGCTTGACACCAGAAAATGTTAGGGCTGCTCCCTCTTAGTCGATTAGTCGACTAATCGGTCGTTTTGGTCTTAGTCAACTTCTTTAGTCGATTAGTCGTGTTTGATGCTCTTTTTCATGCTGAATGACTTATTTCCAAGAAACGCACGAGCACATCTCTGGTAAACACAAGAATGAAAGTGGTGCTTTTGCATGACTCTTTGCGGAGAAACTCAGATTTACAGATCTGTCGATTAAATCAACTAATCGATTAGTCGATACAATTGAATGAGTGTTAGTCGACTAAGAATTTGATTGACTCACTGACGAAGGCTTGTATGCCGAAACGCGTCGGAGTACTTTAAAGATTTATGATGACCAAGCCGTAAATAAAGGCTTTGTATTTTTCTAAAAGAGACTGCCTTGGAGTTTCCCTATTGGTTTCTACATTATGATTATCCCATCCAAAGAGCACCTCAAGCTAACTTTTTGAGTCCTGGAAGTGCTCCGCTACAGACATTTGATAAGAATGTCTTCAATCGAGAACAGCCCTAGAAAATAAAAAACAGCATGGTGTTGCGGGAATTCAGCATGCTAGGCTTTCAAAAAGTCTGTGTAGATTAATCTCACACATCAGGTATAACATGACACTATTCAATGGACTGTGTGGTTGAAGAGTTGACAGGACATCTAAGATACAACTGCAGTACAGTTTCCTATCAACTTAACTTTCAAAAACATGCACACATTGCCTTTTCCTGCACAGAAAAGCCTGTCCATGTGAGCATACGCCCTATTTGATGTCAGCACGCAGACCATAATGTAATGATATAATGGCAGAGAGGACACAGAAGCAGTGGAAATACATCAGAAGAGAGGACTGTCAAATCCCCAATAATACAGGCAGCCAGTCTGCTCCTCCTCCTCCTTACAGACCACTACACTGTCCCCGAGTCCAGGATTCATCATCTCAGGCAGAAAAAAAATCTTTAATTGTGAGGAGAGCTGCTCAATGAAGTATGTAAAGAGGCTTCAGTCAGCCTTTTTAAACGCTTAAATTCATTTCGCATTGTCCCAGTAAACTCATGGACGATGGATGATACTCCCGGCGAGATATCTCGCAGCTCACAGTAGGACAATAAGGAGGAAAATCAAGAGAAATACTTGGCAAAAGCAAAATAATATATATCTTTACCAAAGAGCTGGCAGCCAGTTCCTCTTGGCGTTTGTTGTTTTGCTGGACATTTTGATCGGACAGGGATGCATGTGAGTAAAGGTGCATGATGAGAGTGGACTCTCCCAGTACTGTATATGTGGTTTTGGTTATTTGCAGGTCTAATGACATTTAAAGCGTAACTCTCACCAAAATGCTTTTTGTGAATGTACCCAAGTCAAACTTTCGTGCCAGTCAAAAAGTGTCGATCTCCGAATGCGATGTAACATGGAGGAGAGTAAAGATGGAAAGCTCCTAAAGCTTGGTTCCATATAAATGCACGGATAATTTGTTGTTTTGTCGTTAGTGAAAACCAATATTACCCTTGTAGTTGAAAAAGGAGCCTCATATAAGGATGACATTTCCTCCTACGGAGTCCGGTCATTCACATTCGGAGATCGACTCTTTTTGACTGGCAAGATGGCGGCGAGTGGAAAAACCAAGGGGGTAAGCGTCTCTCCACAACGCGTAGCTCCTATGGCACAATTTTGATGCTAACAAGCCATCGCCCACTGTTGGCATTCCATTGACTGCCATTCATTTTGGCGTCACTTTGACAGCGAATAACTTTAAATCTGAAGCGTTTAAAGACTCTATTTGTACATTGTTTATTTCTAAAGAAACACGACAATGTATAAAAGGCTCCATTACCTTGTACCTCACGTTATGGCTCCGTAGCAGACGCTTTTATAAAAATAGGCTAACGATTGTGTCATAACCAAGCAACTTACTGTCACATAGAAGCTCGCAGGCAGTTTCAACTTAGATTAGCTGTTTAAGTTTAATTACTAATGTTAACTAGCATTTTAGTTAGCAATAATTAGCCTGTGCTTATGTTATCTCCTTACATATACCTATGCTCTCCGTCTCTGTAAGATTGGGAATGATTGAGATTTCTCTTGGCACAGCTACCAGAAGACTTACAACTTTCAGACACGTTGCTCACGTCACATTTACGTTGTCTCTCTCAGTTGGAGGCTGCGCAGTAACGCTCAGCGCTCACCGGAAAAGTACTTCTAATATCCTTCACTGGTCTCCGTCCAGAGCAACGGGGTCTATTGGTCCATTTATTTTACTGACTATTGAAAAAACCAACCGCTAAAGTGAGTTGTTCAAAACCTTTTTTAGTAAACTCTGTGTACAGAAACAATGTTCCCAATGCTGGAGTTCATGTGTAGAGCCCCTGGTGATACTTGGAGCAAAGTCTCACGTTGTGTCGAGCCTTCTTAGTGTTTTAAAAATAGCTATTTTGATGCTATCATAGTAGTGCCCCTAGCACTCCCATTCAAAAGGCCATGTGACCGAAAACGAAAATACGGGCAATCTTAAAAGTGGCGCTTCCGTCCTAAATATGCTTTTAAACGAAAGTTTGACTCAGGTACATTCACATAAAGACCGTAGGTTGCATTTTGGCGAGAGTTACGCTTTAAGGTTAAAACTGGGCCAAACTAGATTTAAAAGTTGAGGATTTACTTTTACTACAGTTTACTCATAAATGTTTCAACAGCGTTTCATGACTGCTTTTCAATGTGCAGAGTAATTGGAATGCCCTTGAAACAAGGATTAAATGGAGTTTAATCATGTTTCAATATATTATTAAAACACTCACAAGGAGAAAATCTCATACGTTATTTTTTTTTATTACAAGACAGAAACAATCCTTACATTCAAAACATGAAAACCATTTGAATACATTTGCTGGATGTTGACCATGCGATGGCTGACGCTATTGCAGGCTGTAAGTAAGCTTCCTGTCACCCAAGTCAAACGTGACCAACAGTGAGCGAGGGTCCTTCTTGTTTTTACGCACGATGATCTTTCCCCGGAGCTCCTCTCCTGAAGAAAGGATAGAGAAACACCAATATCAGTGCACAGTTGGTTTCACATCGGAGACAGGAAACCTCTGTGTGAATCACTGAAATCAGCTGGTTTAGTTGGAATGAAAATCTGGCACGCAGTCGGCCATCCCTGCCTGTGTGCCGAAACTTTCCCTTTGAACTAGAAGCAGGTCTTCAGTTCAGCTAGAAATAAACGTGCTTGTAAAGGCTTTTAAAGTCAAAGGCTATTTATAGTTCACTGTCACACCAAGATTTCTCAAGACATTTGACAATAAAACATAAACAGGCGTTGAAATAGAAAGAAAATGATGAAGAAAGGTTGAAAATCCACAAAGATAAACACAAAACTGTTGCAAATAAGCAAAAGTGCATATAAGCGAGGTAGACCATAAGACAGAGAGAAGTTTAGTTTTGAAGGGTTCCAGTCAAGTAGCGTTTCTATCAACGGTGGGAAGCCCCAAAAGCACAGGACTACAGTGGAAGAAAAACTCTCTGAACGGACTGATTCTTTTCTTTTACAAATAGAGGTTGTCCACTTTTTACGGTACGAGACAAAATGACAAAAAAAATTACAATGGAATTAAAAATACCGTACAAAGGCAAGAGAAGCCGTTTTCATGTCTCAGGATCAAACTACCATCTGATTGTATGCACTGCAAATGGTTCACAGCAAAGTAAAGAGACTAATATTATTAGAACTTGCCGTAACTATGCAGTACATATTCCACCATCTTCTGCAGGAGGTGAAAAAAAGCCCCAAACTGAACAAAATGTTGGTTCCTACTGGAATTATAAAAAAACGGTCACAAATATATAGTTTCATTTTTTTTAAAGGCTCAGTATTTTCCTTAAACGGCTGGTAACTGTAGGTGTTAGCAAACGTTACTCAAACAGGACTTAATAAAACATTTGTTGGCTATTTTCAGCTGCGGATGAATACACATCTAGTGTGAGTATTTACAGCAGCAGGACGGTGTGTGTGGGATTGAGTCAAAATAAACCACAGTGTGTGTGTTCATGGTTATGAAGCAACATGGCACCCAGTGTGGCTCATTAATGATGCTATAATTATACAATTACGTTTTTTTTTTTTTTTTTTCCTTCATATCTCTCCTTGGAAACCAGTTGCATTTGTTTTGGGGATGGCAAACCACGTCATGTGAGCTCGTACGTAAAGTTATTCATGTTTTCTCCTGTGCACTATTTTCCCAAACTGGTTGTTTGAGAAGAAGTGACTTGAGAAGTGAGTTTTTGTTCTCCTTAGAGAAAAGTACAAGAAAATAAAACGTGTATGCATTTGATTTACGGCTGATAACAATCCTCAGTATATCATGACCAGAACATAATGTCTGAGCGTTTATATCAGACTCTGATATAAAAAAAAGTACAACGGTGAAAGGCAGACAACATCGATCGGCGTGTTCATAATAAAAGAGAAATGAATAACTGCGCATAAAAAGAAATCTTCCTGACGCCCTGCAGCAGGACAGAGCTGCTGAGCTCAGGCCTCTGCGTGAGCAGAGACACACACTGGCTCTTATAGAAACCATGATGTGTGAAAAAGCAATGTGGTTTAATGTATGTTAATAAGCAAGAGTGTGTGTGAGTGTGTATGAAATCTCCAGATGGCAGCGAGAAGGAAGTGAATTTACAGTACGACGCGCGAGCAAATCGGGAGGCCGGGAGAAGGCGCTGATGATTATGACGCATAATCACACTGATTAACTTCACGTTTGACTGCTGGAGGTAAATTAATGTTTACCCACACGGCAAACAAGCATCCCCCCTCCCCTCCTCCACCCCCAAACCACGCTCATCGCTGTGCTACGCGCTCTTTGTCGTTGGAGGTTAGAGGAGGACGAGGAGAGAGAAAACGCTGACTGTGGCGCTTTCTCCGTCGAAGCGTTCGCCATCGCTGCTGTTACGTCTCACTAGTTACCATGCCAACGCCGCTGTCACAGAGTCTTTGCTGCTGGCGGCGCTCTCTGGGTCTGTCAGTCCACTGCAGGGAGGACAGACAGACGCAGCCTTTACACGGGGGGTGGGGGTAACAAATGAAGAGCTGAACTCGCCTCTTCTAAAGGAAAATCTGTCCATTTTTAGATTTGGGTGGTGAAGAGAAAAATCTGTTAGTGAGGGGCTAGACTCGCTCCTGTGTTTGAAAAGAGAACAGGAGGAAACTTAACAAACAGTATAGTCAAGCTTTGGTAATAATGTCACAAGGTGCCATTTAAAGTAAAAGTAACCTAACCAAAGCCATGCAAACTAACAGCGCAGCCGCATTCGCCGATCCTGCAGGGGAAATATTAGGGAGGACGGGGGTATACCAGGTTCTTCAAAAGCCTCAGCGTGATTCTGGACATTGGAGCTGTGAAGAGGGACCTGCCCAAAGATCTCCGACTGTGTTTCGACATAAGGAATTAACAATTTGGAAATATAACGAGGAGCCAGGCCATGGTATGCCTCGAGAGTAATTAGAAAAATATCACAATTGATCTTAAAACACACTACGGAGTGTAAAGGTGATGCTGATACTGAAACCTCTCTTCCTAGTTCTACTTAGGAGCCTTGCTGCAGCAGTAATTCACTGTAGGTGGGCAACAGACGACAAAAACAGAGGGCAAAAAAGTAGTATACGAAAGAAATGGCTCTTGTTTTTTGGCATCATCGGACAACCGAAACAATTTGAGGATCCTGAGAGTCCTGATCAAACTGAACAGTTAAATCTCTGGCTTTCTTCTATAACTTGCAAAACACCGTCCGATCCTTGACCAGCAGCTTGTTGCTGCACCCAACAGATAGAAATGTCGCAAGGCTGGTAAAAGATGTAGCTCGTAAATAGAATGTAAAAGACACCGTCTGTCCCCCACTACATCACCAACCTAACGAACTAGGTCAGTGGTCAACACTGGACGCAAGACAAACCAGCTGGAACATAGAAGGTCACTAACACACATGCCTGGTTTGTGTTTTCTGTGTGGCTAAACCCTGGTGATCTCTGTATAAAGGCCGATGTTAAGGATGTCCCATAAAACAAAACAAACTGTCTCCGCTTTCGGGGCGACCTCTAGCTTACCCGGGAGAGTGTGTTCCCCATGTAGGCCGACTTTTCCACTGGGCGCGCCTGTGCTGCGTTCCGGTTTTGTTCCGCCACGTGCCATACCACACGGGGAGCGTATCAGAAGCGCGGCGTATTGCTGCCCGATTTGCAGATTTTATTCTGCACTACAAGTACTTTACAGAACAATTGCGTATTTATAAAGCTAGTATCTACCTTCCACTCCAGGCACTCCTGAAATGAAACTCTGGTGTTGTCCTGATAAAAAAAAAAAAAAAAGATCTGCGATGTCGTATTATTTTTTTCAACCTCCAAGATGAATCTCTCGTTGTCGGTGATGTTGTAAAGGGGACATAACAGTATTGGGGGCGGGGGGTCTTTTGATAAATTGACTGGATAGTCTCGCTGTTTCACTTCCTGCCTGGCTATCCGAAAGCTCAGCGGCTAGCGTGGAACTAGACCTGCCGCGTATCTTTAGCGGAGCGGAGAGCCGCTTCACGCGCGCTTCTGGGACACGCCGTGGCGCAGCTGGTGGAATATCAAGCATTGACTTGAATGGCAGCGACTGCTCGCGGCGCCTCCGGAGGGCAGCGCAGACGGCTGCAGTCAAACTCAAGTTGGCAAAAGGCTGATAAAGGTTAAAGGAATAATTGCTTGACTTTTGGAGACCTTTTGAAAAAAAGGAGATGTGGGACCAAAGACGTTTGCCCTCAAAATACCGGGAACAAAAGAAGAAACAATCCGACTAACCCCTCATGTTTCACATTAAGGAACAGAACCACCCAACGAATGTCTGTACAGTCGCGGTGCGACTACAGCAGCTCTGCTGTAATCAGTCAGACCAAAGTCCCCCATGGAAGAGGCTTCAGTAAACTGGCCACTCAGATGCCGGGAGGAAGAGTTAACCATGTGTGGAAATGAGTCGGGGAATGGAGCGGGGCTTTCACCACAATGTCGTACATCAACATGCCAGTGTCATTAAGCACTACCAGGCCCACAGAAACAGCCCAATGCAGCCTTGCGCCATGAAATTACATTGGAAATACACGGCTCGCATTAGTGATTCATTTAGACTGTTGTCATTTACATTTCAACCATTTAGCTCACACTCCTTCAGTATCTGCAGCTCCATACAGCGAGGGCAAGTGTAGGCTGAGCTGAAGTACTTCAATGTTAAGGCTCATTTTCCTTAAGTTTTACGGATTTTCACAGCAAAATACTATGACATTTTTGAAAGGAGCAGATTGGTTTAAACTGTTTTACCTAAACTTTATGTCCTTATGAAAGTAGAAGGCAATTATTTCATGTGAAGTTAATGTACTATACCAGCAGTAGGAGTGCAAGACAGAGCTGCATAAGCCTGATGGGGCATTTAAAATATCATTCCAGTGGCTCTAAAAGTGTAAGGAAAAGAAATACAATTAGCGATATAACAGAGCTGAGGAATGTTAACTTTGTTACAATGCTCTTGGGAATTCCAACTTTCATTGAAATATTGAAGGTACACGCCACCGTTTGTTGAAATAGGGCTTATCACGCTCTCCCCTAGCTGTAGATAGGCGGGCCAACGCATTTTTTGTGCATGCATTGTTTTAGTCCGGTGCAACACCGGCAGCGGCGCCGCTAGTTAGCTTAGCGTAGTGAATGGAATCCTATGTTGCCGGTTAGCATGTTGTGAGTAAAAGTGAGCCAACAAAAGACAAAAAAAACAACTTAATTACTTGCACTGAGACAAAAAATGCATTGGCCCACCTATCTACAGCCAGGGTAGACCTTGATAAGCCCTATTTCAACAAATGGTGGCGTATTCCTTTAAAAGAGTTTGGATGAGACACAGGGATGCAGAGTTCCACTTCAGCCCCTTCCCTGACACTGCAGTAAGGCTCATGGCCACATTTCAGCCCCACCTCCTTGACATCCTCCCTCTTGCTCCAGTCTACCTTCATTTAATCCGTTTTTACTTTACTCAGGCCGTATCCTGTTCAGTACAGAGCTAAGTAGCAGAGCTGATTGGCGGTATATCCCAAGCACCAGTGTGTAGACACAAAACCAGTGTGTTAGATTACAGGCCTGAGGAACCTGAAGGTTGGTTCGGCCACTGCTGTTTGCCAGCTCAAGGACCTTCGGATTTCAACCGAGGGGATGAGGGGGGGGTGAAATGAGCTTGGACAGGTGAGGGCGGGGGAAAAAGGAGATTTGGAAGAGCTACAGCACCACTCGGGACAGGAGGAGGGGACTCATGAAAGTGGGTGGAAACAAAAAACACCTGACTGTCCAATCAAAGTCCAGACAATAACAAACGCCCAAGGCGCAGGTACAGTATCCAGGCCACCGCTTCACCTAGAGGATCATGGGACTTTGTTGCAAAAACAATTGCGACCTGCTTTCTCTGGTTACATTAAGTAGGTAAAGCTGTGAAAAAAGGACCATCCTCTTCAATAGCCGCGCTACACAAACACACCAGAGCATGACAAATGATTCGCTGTTTAATTTATTACGCTGCCAGCCGAGAGGATTTGCAGGGATGTTTTGTTCCAGCCTGCTGCGTGCCTTCTCTCTCTCTTCTGCCGGTACCTCCCACAGAAGCGCAGCCTCGAAGTTAATTACTGCTGCACTCGTACAAACACATCAAATAGGATTCGGTCTCCGCCATGATAAATCACCACAGACATAGTCGGTCACTACAGCCAATCAGAGCTGAAGGTGCTTCTCAGTCAATACCTAGGAGGAGAGGCCACACTGTGTGTGTGTGTGTGTGTTTAAGTCTGTGTGTGTGTGTGTGTGTGTGTGTGTGTGTGTGTGTGTGTGTGTGTGTGTGTGTGTGTGTGTGTGTGTGTATATAAGAGTTTTGTCATCTTCAAGGTGACTTTAGGAAGTTTTCTCTTACAGCCAGAGGGGAGTTTAGTATACAAGTATGCAAGTACTCTTGTGAATTTGAGTGTGTAAAGGAGCGGCGTGTGTATGTGTGTGTTGTAAAGTACCCCATAGAAGCCGAGGAGGCAGCCGGTGAATGCTGTTAAAAACTCAATTTCTGGTTTACGGCCCCTGGATGAGGCTGGGGACCGTCAGGGTGCCGGGGTGGAGCGAGCACATCAATAACATGCCGCTCACTCCCTTACTCACACTCTTCTGCTTTCATTTTGTTCTTCTTTTAAACTTTTCCTTCCCATACTTGGCTCGCATATACAGCACAGACTGATGGATCTTTACAGAGTCAACGTCAGCTTGAGCTAGACTCAGCTGGATTGAAACTGGCTCGTTTTAAGTTTAGGCTATGTGTGTGTGTGTGTGTGTGTGTGTGTGTGTGTGTTAATGTGTGTGCAAAAAAGTTGACTTTAGGAAGTTTTATTTTACAGTCAGACCAAAAGAGCGCCAGTCAAACCTCAAATCAAGGGAAACAATAGATGTATAATAAGGGAGAGCACACCAGACAATGAGAGTTTTGAACAGCTAAAATTACAGCTATGTGAGATGTTTTCAATGTGTGGGGGTCATGGAAACAGGACGATTCGTCCAGTTGGGAGTGTGAATATCGACAGTAAATGCAACAGAAATCCAGTGTTTAGTTTCCCATATATCCTGTCATTGACCAACGGGGAATTTTCAGCTTGGTAGTGGTAAAAAGGTAAAGTTAAAATAAAACCTTAACGATTAATTTAGTTTATCTTGAAAAACCCAATACACAGTACTGATTCTTATTTACACAAAAGTGCCCCCGAAAATGGACAGAATAGATAAACGGGGCAAATAAGGGATTCCAGGTTTACTTCTGTGATGTGTAGACATAAGTCCAAGTCTCTGAAACTACTGAAGGGATGAACGCCACTCTTCTAAAAGATATTCCCTCATATGGTGTTATTGTGATGATGGTAGAGAGGGCTGTCTAACACCTTGGTCCAATATCACCCATAGGTGTTCAACTCTGTTCCACTGCTTTGAGATGTGACTGTGAAGGCCATACCATATGATTCACATCATTTTCATGAAACCATTCAGTGCCCCCCCGAGCCCTGTACTGAAGCATCAGCATTCGTTACGTTTCTCCGCTCTGCACAGGTGAAACAGGGAACAGAGCCCGACATTCTGCACCAGATAATCAAATGAAATCCATCCGTTTCACTCTGCAGTTTCCCACTTCTGTATTGCGTAAGCATGCTGTCGTCCTCAGCTCTCGGTCTCAGCTTTGTTTATCTGACCCAGCAGAGCGAGAAGCCTGCGATAGCGTTTGGGCAGCGTCAGAGGTTTTGACGTTCTTATCGTCCTGGCAGAGCGTGGCTAAGGGCCGCCGGACAACAAACGCCTCCGTCCCTCCGCAGGTCATTTATTACAGTAGACTATCATCTAACATCTAGTCAGCAAGGGGACAGCCGGCTCCGAAGGCTCATCCATCCCCACATCAGCAGACACATCTGCGATTCCCATTATGATAACGTGCGCAGAGGGCCAAAGCAGTAATACAGGATCTTTCACACAACAAATATAATGACTGAGCGTGTGGGGACCACTGAAAAGTAATCATCATACATTTTTGCTATGAGTCACAACACCAGTACTAATAGCAATAGAGATCTGTCCTATATTTAGTTAATAAAAGCTTAAGCATGTACTGATCTAAACTCAGAAAGGTCTTTCCTGGGATAAATGCACTGGCACACATTAAGTAGTGTTACATGTTTCCATTTTCTTTGGAATAAACAGAAGAAGAACTGGGTAGTGAGCATGAGTAGCAACACTATGGCTGAACAGATGAAGAAAACCTCCTGAAATCTCAAAGTTCTTCAACAGAGCGTGATGTCTGTCTGAGATGAAAAGGTCCCAAAGATGAAAAAGCAGGATAAGACTCTGATGCTTTGTCGCCTCCTAGTTTTTGCTTTTGTTTGTTTGTTTGACTTCCTATTAAACCGAAACTACTAAACAGCAGGACAACGGTAAATGCTAAAACATCGTGTAATAACAATAGCACAAGTTGACTCCGTAATGTCAGTTATCTAATGTTTGTCTTACCAGACCAAGTAAGGCTGTGACAGCAAAACACTTCAGTGTATTAAATTGAGCAAAGGTGCTTTTTAGTGCTACTAATAAGTGGAATTCACTTTTCATTGGTAAAAAAAAAAAGTGCAATTGATTCTTTTAAAAGTTACATAGTGTCACTTTCCAATGTGTTGGACACACTAGTGACTGTACAGATTGTACTTTGACAGATACGCTGAATGTCAATATCAGAACAATTTTAAATTATTACAGATCATTTTTAAAAGTTGATTGGATTTGTTGGATCGTACCTGTCAAGTTGGCGATAACACAGCTGTCTGATTTAATCGCTACGGTAAAAAATGAATAAATATTTGTGTTAAAGTAAACCCGTGTATGGCCGGTCGATGACATTTATTAAACTATAGAGCAACAACAGTAAGGTGAATGTCACAAAAAGCGATACAAGATGCTCTGTCATGTTTGCTGGAGTTTTCAGAGAGCATCCATACAGCTACTCCTCTCAGCAAGCTGCACCACTTAAACATACTTTTATCTGCTGATTCTATAAATATTTCACTGGTCAGTTACAAAGCGCTCCTCTTGTAACGTGTCATGATTCAGAGGCCTGCAACCGGCTATCAGATGAAGTTTTACATGCTGTCTCTGATGGCTAGATGTGATTTGTTTTGATCCCTCGCTGTCTCTGCGGGTGACAGATAACGGGTGTCAACCAGCCTGACTACATCTCCACCACAGACAGATTACCCGCCACAGCTCGCTATGACGCACCGCAAAAGGTCCGCGAGAGAAAAATTAAATCATCAAAGAAAGTAAATACACAACGCAAACCTAAATGACACACAGAATGGCCTAGGACTATGTACATAAAAGCTGATCCAAAATCTTATAGTATTTAAAGGTCCCATGGCATGAAAATTTCACTTTATGAGGTTTTTTTAACATTTATATGCGTTCCCCCAGCCTGCCTATGGTCCCCCAGTGGCTAGAAATGGTGATAGGTGTAAACCGAGCCCTGGGTATCCTGCTCTGCCTTTGAGAAAATGAAAGCTCAGATGGGCCGATCTGGAATCTCTTCCTTATGAGGTCATAAGGAGCAAGGTTACCCCCCCTTTCTCTGCTTTGCCCACCCAGAGAATTTGGCCCACCCATGAGAGAGAGAGAGACATCATGGCTTTCAAACGAGCAAAGTGGCAGTTGGTCAAGGCCACACGCCCACCCTCCACCTTGCCCCCACTCTCTCCTTCTCAATAGCTACAGTTAAAGAAATGGCACATACTAAGGAAAACTCATTGTGGACTAGAGCCAGTCCTCTAGTGTCTTCAGATACAGTATTAGGGGACCACTGGTCTATATAAAAGCCTCCAAGAGCACCATGTCATGGGACCTTTAAATACAAAACTAGTGTTGCAGAGTGTTTCCTAGCCATGTGGTGGTCTGTGTGTTACTGACCTGCTTGGACAGAGACAGGCCTCTCCAGTAGGAAGACAGTCTGTTTCCAGTGGGTCTTTGTGACCTGAGGACCCGTGGAGAACATCACCTGGTGTGTGAATACGTGAAAAGAAAAAAAAAAAAAAAAAAAAAAAAAAAAGAGCATAAACATCACAAAGCAGTGGGAAGGAGCACCATGTCATGTTGTAGCATTATGCAAAAAAACTAAACATAAAAGGACATGAAATCTGCTTTTGAATCCGTTTAAACCGATTCACTACTTTTAAAAAAGACATTCTGGATATGTTTCCCCATTCTCAAAAAAAACAAGGAAAACTTACTGGAGATCCTGAAGGAGTCTTGTTTAGATTAAAATAAAGCTGCACAAAATCTTGGAATCAAGAAGTCAATGCACTCCTTCACTCCTCCATTTATAGCTTAGTCTGCATTATAAATGAAAACTACCTGCACTGTATTTATAAAGCAAACAGAGAATCCCATGTTACATTGTTCCAGCCTTAGCTCCTAGAGGAGATGGACATTTACTGGATCATCCATAGCATGCAGTTTGCATCTCAGGTACAATAGGAAGTGCAATCAAAAGGCATATCTGTGTTGCTCACAGAGCTCGGCATCAGCTGTTCCAACTGGCCGGCTCTGCTGGGTAAATGCTTATATCAGCAGTAGGCTAGGACGCCATGTCGATTGCCAGCTAACGCCTCAGGGAGGAGGAACACGCTAAAGCGTGAACATAATTGAGTTTCTGTTAAATGGCTCGGCTGTTGCCGCCGCTGCTTACCTTGTTGCTGCAGCCTTTGTCAAAGAAAATGTCAAAGTAGCCGACAATTGCCTGCAATGAAATACGAGGGCCGTGTTAGAATGTGACAGTACAATAAACCCCTGGGTTTGTTTGACTAGCCTGCAACTCTGACATGCAGAGCTGAGAGAGAGGCAGGAGGCAGAACAAGTCTCAGGGTTTTAATGAGCAAAATGAGCAGCTGTGTTTAGGAATATGGCAGTAAAACCAAACTGGGACTAACGTTTACTGTTCAAATATTTCCAGGTATCTTTACAGTACTTACATGAGACAAGAATTTAAACTAGAAAATTCCAGAAGAAATTTGACAGTGTGCCGACTACGTGGTGCACATCTCATTAACAGTGGCTTAAGTGTGAGAGAGAGAGAAAATACAATGGTTGAGAAAAGGCCATCATCACCACAGTTATATAGTTAACATCATTAGTAACACTTGTGCTGAGATACCTTAAATCTGCTGTTTGACATGTCCTGCAAAGTGAGGGCAACATGGCCTACAGTAAAGACGGCTCCATGATAGGAGGAGGGTGTATGTGTGATTTCCTGTCGTTTTTAGCGAATTTCATGAAAACCGCTAGGCAAATCTTAGAAAAGTCATAGCACACCATTCACGATCATTCCGCACATTTTTGTGTATTTTTAGGGCATGTGTTGGCAACGCTGCGTGACTAGTAGCGGGACAAAAATGTGGCGGAAGATGAAGAATATTATTATTATTTATAAGTATGACGAATACTAGTCACTGTACCGATTGCTGCTATTGCAGCACATCAGCACACTGAATTAGTTTGCTTGCTATGCTTACCATGTCATTGTCGTGTGTGTGTGGTCTAGAGAACTGAAGTAATGGCTACCCTTTTACTGAGACAGTTGGGTATCAATATGACTCATGTGAGCACTGCCCTCGTCAACCCTCCTTCCTCTTAAAAGCAACTTGGTTTCTCCTTTAGGCTGAGTCAACAGCACCTCCCATGTGCTCCCCCTCACCTCTACTGGGAGACTTGTCACCGGACAAAAGAAATAAATTATGAGGCAGCCACCAACAACATCAAGGCAATTTTGCTGACAAAAAAAAAAAAAAAATCCAGCTTGGTACATGAAATTAGCAAAGGTGGCTATTTTGGTGACAGTGTTGTGAAAACAGCACAGAGGAGGAATCGGTTCAGGAAAATAAACACTAATGTGATTTTGGTCCAACTGAATATGAATGTGTCTTCATCTGAATAATGCCCACTAGGGGACTGACACATCTCGTCTCTCAGTGAATGCATTGTTATGTTTTGCAAACCAAAGAAGAAGAAACTAGCCAGCCTGAAGCTTCATTAAAGCTTACCTAGATCTCAGATGTGGCCAGAAATAACACACTTCTTTTCCTTCATATTTAGTTTTCAATTCACTAAATGCCTGCATGGAAATGCACTCTTTTCTTACAAATATTATATACTGTCTGCTGATATGGATTAACGGAGCTGTGAACACAACGGAGTAAAAACAAATTCACATATCTGAAACAAATTGAGGTAAAGTCCAGGAAAAAAAAACACCCCCCCAGGCTTGTTTTCCTACCATTTCTCCCCCCACTGAAGGAAGAGAGGCACTCTATCAATCTCAGGAGCGCACTTGTAGTAGCAATGATGCAGAACTAATAGCTTTTAATCCTGACGCAGCTGACAACTTGGAGGCCAGCTTTCTGAGACAAAGAAGAGCCGGATCAATGGAAGAGTGGGAAAGAGGAAAACAGAGGGACAGAAGAGAGAAAAAGGGAGGATAGAGAGAGGAAAAAAACAGGTAGAAAGTTGAAAAGGAGAGAAGGAGCTGGAGAGAGAGAGTGGCTGTAACATAAAGTAAAAGCTGGGGAGGAGGTTTCTTTTTTACAGAGGTTTTTAATTGATTTGTATCACTTGGAGAAGCAAAAGCACCATCTGTTCACAGCTTCTGTAAACGTCTCCTAAATTGTATTTAAATATCGTCTGCAAGTTAAACTGGCAAAGAAAGATCTTTTTTCATAATGCATCTGCACACAGCACACACAAAGATACACATACGCAGACTTGATAACCGTGCTGCCGTCAGAAGCTGTGTTTAACACACTCTGCGCACAGAGGCTTCAATCAACCTTTATCGACCGAGACAGGCAGGGGCGGCATGCTAGCTCACAACTAAAGCCAGAAAAGAACCCAAAGTGGATGAAAGAGCATGTCAACCCAATGCAATTATGGCTTTTAATGAACGCTACACAGACGCTCGGTACTGAGGTAATTAGGAAATTAGCCGTAATTACTCGTCAGGCAGAGCGGATTCACCTCTCTCAGCCGGAGAGGCAGAGATCATCCTCATCGCGCCTCGCTGATGACAACGCCTCGTAAGCGAGATTGATTGTCACTTCTGTGTTGTGCAACTTTCACACAGCAGCGAGACAGGCAATTAAAATATAGGCCACAGAGTGAAACTTGCAAATACCAAACTGGCAGAGGAGCTCGTCGTCTCACTGCTCCATTGAAATTCCCATTTGAAAAAGATATAAAAAAGGAATGTAACTGCCTCATGCACGGAACACAAAAGTTGTTATAATAAGCAATAAAGATCTTGATGACTCACACCTGATATGGAGTGTTCCAGGCCGAGCTGATCACAGGCTTTTAATGCTTTCTGATTTAAACTGGGCTGGGGGAAGAGAGTTTATCAAACTTCTTGGGACCCTTTGAAAGGAAATAAGCTTTTACGACACCCAGTATAACAGTATAGCAAGATTTAAACTTTAACACAAGATGGGAACTGAAAACTATTATTCAGCAGCAAAAGGAGGGCAGCTTTCTAATTCCATTCAATTTTATTTATAGTGTCAAATCATAACAGAAGTTATCTCAGGACACTTTACAGAGAGTAGGTCTAGACCAGGGGTCTTCAGCGTTCATTAAGCTAAGGACCCCTTAACTAAAAAAGAGACTGAGAAGGGACCCCCTTCTACATATATTGTATAAAATGAGGTTGCATATTAAACTGGGCCTACAATAACGTGTAGGCAACCTAAAGCCTATATATTTTTACATAGAATACCAAGCTATTAAAGCATTTTCACTTTATGAGTTTTTTTAACGTTAATATGAGTTCCCCCAGCCTGTCTATGGTCCCCCAGTGGCTAGAAATGGCGATAGGTGTAAACCAAGCCCTGGATATCCTGCTCTGCCTTTGAGAAAATGAAAGCTCAGATGAGCAGTTTTAGAATCTGCTTGTTATGAGGTCATAACCTCCCCTTTCTCTGCATTGCCCTCCCAGAGAATTTGGCCAACCCATGAGAGAGAGACATCATGGCTTTCAAATGAGAAAAGTGGCAGTTGGTCAAGGCCACACCCCCACCCTCCACCTTGCCCCTCCCACTCTCCTCCTCAATAGCTTCAGACACAGAAATGGCACATACTAAGGAAAGCTCATTGTGGGACTGGCTCTAGTGGCTGTAGTTCTGCACCAAGGCTGAATTTCGGGAAAGAGACTTCAGATACAGTATTAGGGGACCACTAAAGTCTATATAAAAGAGACTTCAGATACAGTATTAGGGGACCACTAAAGTCTATATAAAAGAGACTTCAGATACAGTATTAGGGGACCACTAAGGTCTATATAAAAGCATCCAAAGAGCACCGTGTCATGGGACCTTTAAAACAATAATTGTTGGCATCATTTTATAAATCATCTTTTAATATTAAACATGTGGCACAAGGATCTTAGGATTAACTGTATGGGTAAATGGCTGTCTTAGTGACTACCTTACCTATAGGCCAGTGAGCCTATCATCAGTGGTGATAGGTGGTTTTATTTGCTAATAATATGTCAGAATTATGTTTAGACATTTTAATTTATGAAAACAACTTTTTGACAATAATTTGGAGGCCCCCCTGCAGTGACTCTGAGGACCCCCTAGGGGTCCCGGACCCCCTGTTGAAGATCTCTGGTCTAGACCACACTCTCAATTTACAGAGACCCAACAATTCCCCCCCCCAAGAGCAAGCACCATCTTTACTTGATAATAATAAAAATAAAATAAAATTGGCCATTTGGGGACAGAGAACTATCAACACAAGCTGATAGATAACACAACCTTCAACATATCACAGCTTATTGAGTTGTTATGGCTAACATGTTAGCAGACATTTTCCATCTACATTCATCAAACACAGAAATAGCATTCAGTCACATCGTTGTCAACCCAACGATATGCAATGGTTTTGTTTTTCCTCAACTTCTGAGAAAAATACCAAGGTCTCCAGCTGCTACATATTTGGCTTTCTTTACCAACTATTTGCTAACTTTGTCTGCTGTCTGGTGCTAAGCAGGTAGTGAACAGTGGGTTATGTGAGCTTGTTAACTAAAAACAGCCACATGTTTGCTGGAAATAAGGTTGGTGAGTGTGCTGAAACTGAAGTAGGCCTAAGCAGTAAATGTGCTGTATGACTAACAGAAGCTAGAAATCTCCAAAGAGATACAGAGCTGGCAGTCATTTTCTGCACTATATGTGCAACCCCTTTCACATTACACAAAGTCATTAGATTAAATAACCCAAAAAAAATTATGAATGCAGGCTCGGTTGTCATCTTGCGCTTGAATAATCAGAAACCTTAAATTAAAAACGTTGCACCCTCACAGACCTGCGTTCAAAATGTATGTTCTATTAATTTGGGATCATTTTAACAAGCCCGTTATGTTGTATCTGAGATTTTTTTTTGTAATCCCTGACCGATCAAGGCCTCTGTATCCCGGCACAAGAAGGGGCGTTAAAGAAGCAAGAACGACAAACCGAGAGAACAAGGGAAGAGAAAGGGTAAACTTAAAGCATAGAGACACATACACACACCCACACAACAAAAACAGGACAAATCAGAATGCTTTTCATTTTCATCAGCGTTTAGCCTTGGGCCCCTGGCTCTGTCTGTGATAAGTGATGACAGCGGGCTTCCTGGCGGCCCACGGAGGAGGCTCTGCAACACTGCGGCTCTCCGGCCCCCATTCTCCAGGAAGAGCAGGGGGAAAATTAATAATTATCATCATGGATAACACCAAGAGGGAGCAATTCATCATTGCTTTCCTTTCGCCCGGCTGTGTGTCAGCGAGCTGCGTGGCCCGGCCAGATACTATTATACGATGTAAGGGGGGAGGTTAAGGGGAGGAAGGGGGAGGGGGCACTGAGGGGGGAGGGAGGAAGGGGGCGGCAGAAGAGTGGGCTAATTCGCTTTTGATGGGGTTTATCCAGGCGTGGAGGCTTCAAGCACGACCACCTCATGGTTGGTGTGAATTCCCTCCCCCATCTCTCCCCTCAGCCTCTCCACCCGACTGCTGCCACTCCAGCGAGGTGGAGCATGAATCAGGCTTGGCTGCTGCACCTCCAGTCGGTGTTTCTCACTCATGATGCCAAACGCAAACACACACACACACACACACACACACACACACACACACACACACACACACACACACACACACACACACACACACACACAGTACTGTAACAGATTCACGCTGTGCAATACGGACTGTGGTTAGCTGCATCACTGAGCTTTGTTTAGGTAATCTCATAGAAATAAAAACACTGAACACAGATTTAAGTTCAAGGTGGGCGCTGGTAAAACGGGTGGTGTAACATAGACGCACACATTTTCAACCCAACCCCCCATTTTATGACTATCGGTCATAATAACTGTTTACTCACCTCTGTTGTCGAAATTGAGAAACATAAATTCTGGCATCAGGGCAAGGAGCACAATCATCCTACAGCTGTTCGCCCCCCAAAAAAAATTCTATTTAAATCTCAAACACTTGCCTTTGAGTGCTACCGAAAGTAAAACACAAATAAAGCAGAATTGCGGTTCTTACTTCATGGTCAACTTTCCAGCTGACTACCTGCTGCATCGATGAGAGCTCTCTGGTGTTTATGTGAGTGGCTGGGGCTAGTTTGTGATTTATCTTAAGCTAAGCAAACAGTAGCACATTTTCCAAACTGCAAAAATAAAATGACAAGGTCTTCCTCAACTGCCACTATTAATAAAGAGACAGTGGCTAATTGCCCTACTGCTGCTATGCATTTTGCTCCTACAGCTACACAGATTTCCAGATGACTACTTTCTATGATTACTTTTGATTGGACTAAAAAACAGAACTGTGTGACATTTCTGTTGCATTCAACTTTTTAAAAAGTTGTTGGTGGCCCATGCTGCTTCCCCCAGTCGATGACAGTCTTTGTGGCCCAAATCTTGACATGTGGTTTAAAACATGCATTTATCATTTAATTTTAGATCCAGTTTAGTTTCAATAATATATTTGCTTTATTTAGAATGTTTGTGTTCAAGTATCTGTTTCATGTTTGCTTTGATTTCGACTCTCTAATTGGGAATGGTGCACACATAAATGCCCCCTGCCCCACCAGGTAGTGGCAATAAAATGTTGTCAAGGCCAATACTCATACTCATAACATATGGGAATTACAGCCAGCTTGTAGCACTATCAAAATCCCCCCATTAAGAAAAGCACTGCTGATAAACAAGTAGAGAAGACCAGGTCAACCATCATATGTGATTAAAGTAAAAAAAAAGGTAAAAGGTACTTTAATGTCACATACGCATACATGTAGCGAAATTCATTCTCTGCATTTAACCCATCCCTCAAGGGAGCAGCGGGCAGCCATTTACAGCGCCTGGGGACCAACTCCAGATCTGAGCCAGTGCCTTGATCACGGGCACTGACTGGAGAACCTAGTACATGTTTTTGATGGTGGGGGAAACCGGAGCACCCAGAGGAAACCCACGCAAACATGGGGAGAACATGCAAACTCCACACAGAAAGGCCCGGAACAACCTGGATTGGAACCTAGAACCTTCTTGCTGTGAGGCCACAGTGCTAACCATTGGGCCACCATGCTGCCGTTAATATTATTATACGATTATACGGTATATTGTATAAATAATCTGGGATGTCTGGTGCCTGAATTTGGTGTAACCACTATCCCTCTTAGTGATTGCCTACATTTTTCAAAATGCCATTAGACAACCTTCAGTGTGCCTGAAATTGATGCATCTAGCTCATGTTGATGACGGGTCTATAATGAAAGAGGATTTTTTTTGTTGAGAAAAACAAAATAGCTAAAGCTAAAAAAAGCCTGCCGAAAACAATTTCTGTTGACAGTCAAGATCCCCTAACTGTGAATGCTATGTACTTTACACTGCTGAGAGTTAAAGAGTGGACTTTTTTTTATTTATTTTTTTTATCAACAGTCCCCTTCTTAATGTGCTGAAAATCGTCCTTGAAGTTGACGAGCGCCTGCCCCGTCAGTCCAGAAGGCCATCCCCCCCACACACAATTTAAATTTGATGGAAAGCAGGTTCGAGATGGATTGCAAAGACATTTTTCTCTGCAGCGCTACAGTAACTACATCAGCAGCAGTGTTAAAATTAATTACAGACAGAAACTTATTCTCTCCTGCAACACCATCAGCATACATCATTTTCAGCCTTTAGGAGGGGGTGAGGCATTTTTGCTACCTGTTCTACAGTTCAGGTAAATGGATCATGGAGCTCTAGGGGCTAAAAAGGACAAAAAAAGGCGAGGGTATAGATGCCCTGAGAGAATTTCTGATCCAAGTTTTAATGAAAGTTTCAGCACATACACATGCAAAAGTTTGGGGGATCGCTTCGAAATTTCCATTCCACTCCATTATATTATTATATAAAATACCAGCTGATCTGAGTGGGTGGCTGATCTTTAATGCAATATCTACATTGCCCATTATCAGCAACCATTCATCCAATGTTCCAAAGGCACATTCTGTTTACTAATCTGATATCATTTTAAAAGGCTAAATGAGAAAACATTGGAGAACCCTTTTGCAATTATGTAAGCACATAATGTAATCTGAAAACTGCTGCCCTGGTTAAAAAAAAAAACTATGCAACTGATCTCAGCTGGTATTCTGTCTATAATGGAGTAGAATTGAAATTTCTAAGTGACCCCAAACTTTTGACCGGTAGTGTATATATCGTGTATTAGGCTCGGTTTGCAAAGGCAGACACGATGTATACAAGACGTAGAGCATGTGAGGTGTAGAAGGGAGGTAAGGAAAGGAGGGATTAGAAAAAAGCACGTGTGTGAGAGGATTTGTCTTGTGCATGATCGGCGCAGACGCATGGGTTGTGCTGTTCATTTAATGCAAGGTTAGGCAGACTGAGCTGATGAATGGACTGTCGACAGGAGAACAAAAGCAGGCGCTCCATCACAGGAGGCGCAGCAGCTCTCCCTCACCGATCCCCCGAGCACTGGTCCAGGAGCGGTTTACCCTTCACACATCCTAACCTTAACTAATACTGAGGAGCTGCAGCCAATACTGACTACAGATCAGTATCTTAGTATGGTAGCATCACCCTACTCCTGCAGGTCAATAATCCCATCTGTAAATCCTGGGACAAGCAGGCTGGATGGAGGAGGCGAGTATCTACAAATGTGTACAAAAGTGATACATTCCACACAGAAGACCTGCATTATAAAAGCTAGAAACAACTGGATAAAATGAGCCTGATAGCACGACTTAATGATAAATCATACACAGGAGATAGAAAGACACGCACTTTTGCATATCAGCCGGCCAACTATAGATTACTAGAAGCGTGAAATAGCAGGAAGAAAGCAGGGAAAGAGTGGTTGTGCATCTAAAAACCTCAAAATAAAAAACCATGCAATCCCATCATCTGTTTTGCTGCAGGACCCCTAACATGACTGGACTTACATTCTAGATCTAGAAACTGGATGTTTTCAATTACAGAGCAGAAAAGACAGGAAAAATGAGAGGATGTTTACAAATCCCATTAAACTCACCGGCCAGGGAGCACAGGCCAGATAATAACCACCTATTGATTATCCATTAAACCAATACGCCAGACAGTGCAGTGACACTGCAGCACAACACAAAGCTGCTCTAACACAATGGGCTTTTCTACAGACAGATCACTTCTCACAGCGCAGAGCGTCAGAGCCTGCAGAGGCTATTCTGTAGTCGGCAGGTTGCTGCTGGTATCACAGAGAGAAATGTGGCTCAGACACTGGAGGAAGTTCAGGGGAAGTGTGTGTGTGTGTGCGTGTGTGTGTGTGTGTGGGGGTTTATGGTGGCTGCCAGCACCTCACCAAATAGACTCATAAACCATTCTTCCATGCTTTAGAGGCCTGTAGCTGACCCTCACTGAGGACACACACTTCAGCTTTGTGTTGCAGCCGTTGGTCGAGCTGACCTACACACCACAACTCAAAGGTTCAGCCAGGTTTCAGATGACTCGTGTAATGTCTTACACAGGACTCTTTATTTTTGTCTTTGGGTTAATTAACCGCATTTCTTTTCAGTGATGGAAAATAAATGAGTAGACAAACAATGTTCTCAATGCTGGAGTTCATGTGTAGAGCCCCTGGTGATACTTGGAGCAAAGTTTCATGTTGTGTCAAGCCTTCTTAGTGTTTCAAAAATAGTCATTTTGATGCGATCATAGTAGTGCCCCTAGCACTCCCATTCAAAAGGCCATTTGACCGAAAATAAAAATACGGACAATCTTAAAAGTGGCGCTTACGTCTTAATTATGCTTTTAAACGAAAGTTTGACTTGGTTACATTCAAATAAAGACCCTAGGTTGCATTTTGGCGAGAGTTACGCTTTAGGACTTATCAGGCTGTGTAAAAATCTGTTTAAACTTGAGCACCATGAAAACACTAGATGGATACGTTGTACATTATTGTCATACAATTCATTCATCCAGTAACTTCTCAGTGAGGAGAAGGTTTGCACTGAAAATGACTCTGCTACATTATTAAATACGAACGTGTCTAGCGTTAAAGAAAATGGAAAAAATACTGAGCTTGTTTTCAACTTCCTATATGTTGTCTTCACAATCAGCAAACATTACCAGCACCACAATCATGTGGGATGAACACAGAGTAGGCCATGGTGAAAATTGACACTTCTTGTTGGCTCCACATAGCCTCTGTAGATCCAATGTGTAGTTGCATGTATCTTTATTTTTGAGGGTTTTCACTTTCTTCAACAAAGCTACACAACATCCTCACGTTGCATACGAAACCCCCTAAATCAGAAGCATGCTCCACCTTTAGTCATACAGTAAAATAAGTTATCTTAAAGGAACAGTCACACCCAAACAAAAACAAGAACAAACAACTTAGTGTTTTTTTTGGTGGGAATCACCAGAGGCCTCACGATACGATATCATCACGATACAATATTATTGCGATTTGAAACATATTGCAATATTCTGCGATATATTGCAATTTATTACCTTTTTTCCAACTTCAAATTTTTCCCAGTTTCAAATGATGTCCCCAAAGGAAAATTTTCTCAACATCTGTTTTATCTAAAAAGATACATTTCTCTGTCTGTTCATCTCACTTCAATTGTATTGCTGCAAAATGGGATTATCAAGCAAACAGACTGACGAACACATTTATCATAAAAGATCGATACTTGGCGTCTTTGTATCCATACAGTATTGCCACAAAAAATATCGCGATACTATGCTGTATTGATTTTTTTTCCCCCACCCCTACAACTTAGCCCTATTCGTATTGAGTAATGCAGATAATTACATATGCAGGAACCATTAAACGTGCGGCATACTCGCCGCAGCCGACCTGTCGTGCGCAAATGTCGTCATTGGAGCGCCGTAACGGTTTATACTTGCGCGTGGTGGTCGTGACACTAGTTGCAGTCTTCTCCTGAACAGAGGTGGCGCTAATGAGCAAAGGCTACAGACTTTGCTATTTCTACGGACTAGAAGAAGAAGAAAAAGGTAAACAACGAAAGAACTGGCTGCAGCATTGACGTCAATGCTTCGATTTGATTTGATGAACTACTTCGTCGGATCACGCCTTTCATTAACCATGAAAGAACTCATCTTAACCCAGTAAGTTTACAAGAGAGACTTGCAGTCACTCTGAGAGTCTGTTTCCACTTTGTCGCGCGCCGCTGAAAAAAAATATATTGCTGCACGACCTAAGGTCACTTAAAATCCTGGCGCGCCAGCGAGATCTGTGTCATTTTGACGTCACATTGGCGCGCGTCACATTGCGGCGACTGTAAAAAGACCCTTAGTGAGCCTGAAATGCTGCCCTGGAGAAAATGTGTACAATGTTTTGAATTATTTTGTATTATATAAATGTAAAACTGCACCATGCCTGAATTCAGGTATAGTGCCTGAGTACTTGAAGCCCTGCATTTGAGAACAGCGATATCTCGTTCCAGAAACAATTTCCTGGTCACTCTGGACAATTTGCAGGCTCAACAGCAACTGCTTCAACAATACTTAAGTGAAATAGGAGCTTTATGTGCCTTGCTCAACGGCACACAGGAAAGATACATATATCAATCAACCAGACTTTTTTTGTATAGCACTTTTTATACATATACAATTGAATACAAAGTGCTTTACAGTGACAAGTGGCTTTGTAATTAATAACAGCATTCACTAAACAATAAAAAACGGAGCTGAGGAAACGCTATCATAAATCTCATCAATTTACAGTGAGGAAACATCAGAGGCAGGATTAGAAATAGATAAAAACTCCAACTTGGTATATACCAACATACCCCAAAAAGTAAAACAGGCTAAAATGCATAGATAAAGAGACAGATACATAAAGAGATAAATTAATGCAGCCCAGTTCAAAGCCTGACTAAAAAGGTAGGTATTTAGTTTGCTTTCAAAAGCATCAACATTCTCTGCATTCTTACATACATTAACCTTTCCCATGAGTGTACTTCCTGTAACGGTTGAAAGAGTTGAACTTTGAGGTCACAAACAATCTGTTGAATAAACTGGCCCTGGCTACCTATTTATCTGAATGAAGTTAGTCAATTTATAGTACGTTGACATGTGGGACAAGTATGTACCATATGTAAGGGGACAAGGCTGAAGCATAAAGAATAACTCAGCTTTGGTTGAGTGGATATGTCCCCGGGACAGGTATCTACAGCAAAGGCGCACGCCGCAACTATTTCCGGCTCCAGTCCAGTGTGAGAGGCGGCTTGTGATTGTTTAAGCGTGTGTGTTTTGGCGTTTGAGAAAATGACAGGGCAAGCAGGCTGTGAACATTCACCATGTCGTATGACATGTAATTCAAAGTCACATTAGCCTCACTGCTCTGATTCGATTTGAAACTCGATTAAAGATCAAACTGACAGACATCCTCCTAAATACCGAAACATAATCCATCAACATGAGCTGACAGATGTCTCTGCTGGTTGTACTGCCTCACTCCTTTTGCACAGCATCTCTGATAAATTACAGGTGGCAACAGTGGATGGAGAGAAAAAAACAACTCATCTGGGAAGAGTTTTTGTTTCCCCAGGGGAGTTTTTATCCCAATTAGACAAACATATGTAATGAGTTTTTCTTTTGCATTTAAGATCTCAGCAACATTAAGTATGACATGCTGACCATATGTTGTTATTCACACAATTAAGCCCCAGTGTCACAAGGGTGGTGCCTTATAACTGCAGAGGCGCCACTTCAAATAATTTAACTTCAAGATCATTTTAAGGCTAAAAGTCAAACAAGATCAACTTTACAAATGTTTCCATATCAATAGCATTGTGGATGTCTCAGTGTGCGAGTGGGCAGCGTCTGTGTGTACTTACCGTGCAGTCTGTGGTGTTTGTTATCTTCAAGCAGAAATCGGATGCAAACTCCAGCTCAGACAGACACACTCTGTTACAGTCAATTGTCTGTTGAAATTCAAAAACACCCACATAAAATGATGAACTTAAAAATAAATAAATACTGATGACAATATGGACTGTGATCAAGCAACACAAAACAAACAACTAGATGGGCACTCGGAAAGCGCAAAGATATCGCAATGTTAATGAAAGGTGTATCCACCCCGTGATTCTGATCGGCTCTAGAATCCAATGGTTTCTTCCTTGGCCCATGCTACAACGTTCCACTAAATTTCATGAAAATCTGGCCAACCGTTCTTCCGTAATCCTGCTAACAAACCAAGCTAAAAAAAAAAAAGACCTCTTTGGTGAAGGTAATAAAAGCGTACCTACAGATAATGTTCTAACAAGGGCATTTGGGGGAGTAGATAAAAGATGCTTGTCAATATTTGACAAAATGGTGGCTGTAACAATGTCACTTAAGCAGCAACTGCTATAGGAATGTGCCAGCAGTGGATGCTACAAGCAACAGAACACCTTTCAGAAACCTACTCCTGGTGAATACATTGGTCTAAGTAAAACAAATCCATCGACATCAGCAGAAAAACTGCGCCGACATAATAAATATGTTTAATCCCTGGCTTACATGTGGATCACAGGCTGTGCCTTTAAGAGACCATTTAGAGCAACACACTATAGCTAAATTACTTTTTTAAACTGTTTGAATTATGGCATTAGGGTAAAATGAGGCAGGTTTAAAGCAGCTTCAAATGGTTAAATATTCTTCAAGTTGAACATTCCTATCTGTTCTCACTGAGAGAAAAAAAAACTCATCTGTTTTGCAGGAATTTATAATTCCAAGAAAGGGCTCTCAATTTTACGGAATAGCAGTCAGCCTTAATGGAATGTTATTGGATCGTATCAACGGGAGGCAATAGATGAGAGTCCATGTAATTTGGGCAGAGGGGCTGTCTATTTGTCACTGGAGGGGAGAAACTATCGATTAGAGGATTCAAATTCCATTATATCAAGTTCCCCCTCATACATCACATCCACAGATGGGTGGATGACATGCTGCTTAGCAAACAGAACAACCGGCGAAGAAACACACGATGGCATGAGAGACAAGAGGGAAGAGCATTCCTACACACAAATATTCAGAAGAGGTATCTCTGCTCTTATATGTTGGACTACGTGTGTGTGGGTGTATGTTTTGTTTTATCTCTGTGTTATGTGTCTGTTCTCGCATCAGGGAAAACATCTCAATCCACAGGGGGCTGAGAGTAATGAAGTTACCTTAAGAGGAACTTAAACAAGGATTAGACAGATCAATCACCCAGGGCTATAGCATCACCACGGACCACACACACCTTTGGGGCCCCTATCTCTCTCTCCACAGAGAACTCCTGCTCTCATTCCCTGTCTAAAGCCTAACAGCTTGGGTCCCACAAACTCTATTTCTCCTACTTGTAGGTTCCAAGATCCTTGTACATTAGGATCAGACTCACATATTGGTTTGCCAATACCCAGCTGATACAGGTGTTAGATATCACATGTTGGGCAGTTGGGGTCATCCACAGGTGACAAAATTTGAGGATCCACTCCGATCACTGCTACAGAAAAAAATAAAACTGAAGAGTTTGCGCTAAAGGTCGAGCCTCGGGGCAACCTCTGGCAGAAACATTTGATGCTTGTTTTTTTATTTTGTTTTATCATAATGGTCAATGTCCTCTAAGCATAGCAGAAACATCCTGAGGGCTGGATCTGGCTCCCTATCTGTCATCTTTGTGCAACAAGTGCTATGCAAACCCAGGTGCATTGTGGCCTGTCAAACTCAGCCTTTAAAAAAGGTCTAGTGTGTAACGTGTTTAGTGTCCTTTTTCATGAATATTTACCACCATCATCAATTCCAAGTATTCCTTTTGGCTTGAAATGTTACATTTGCATTTGCATGAACTGGGGTAGACGCTCCATATTTATGCGCCATCTTGAAATACGTCATACTGCTCCGCTTTTTGCGTTTTCGCTGTCACGTGATAAAATCACAGGTGCTGCTAATGGGTATCGTAGCTTCCCGGCTCCGGCAAGTTTGAAAAAGGAAACGTGGAGGACCACACGTATTCAAAATCCAAATTTCAGGAACAGGAGTCTTCTTCTTCGCCCAGAAAAAGAAAAAGGATATTGAAAAGAGCAAGAGATTGAAGGCTACCGTAGCTGTAATACGTACTTTGAACTGCATGGTGCGAGAAAGTTGATTGCAATATATGATCTCAACGCTAGATGGGAGAAATTCCTACACATTGGACCTTTAAAGAAGTGATTTAGCCTTTTCAGGTTTGATTTTAATCACTTTAAGTTAACAGTATTTCACACGCTGACTTACAGTATTAAGTTATGCAAGTAAATTGCGTTCTTATTTATATAAATACAGAACACATATTCCAACTACTAATTTTACTTCCTGGAAAACACCATATTTCCAATGGTGAAATAACCATTAGAAATATGGCGTTTTCCATCTGCTACTTTCAAAAAATCCACATTATATCCAGCCAAAACAACCAGTAACATGTCAAATCATAGAGACAAGTCACTCTATTGTATCTAATTGTCATTTTAGAAATGCTGACCATTGGTCAAATATATTAGCTACTTGCGGTTTCACATACCAGTATTACTATTGGACCTCCAAAGCCACTACACTGTAGGTTGAATGTTGCAGTACCTATACATCTATGTGTGTAGTGCTATAGACATGTTTACCTGTATGACTGTAGGTTCAGAGATGAGTGTTTCTGTTTTCACCACTTCCACCATAGCCTCAGGCACCACTGCCTTCTTCATGCACGCCATGTTGAAGCCATACACGTCATCCCAGAATGCAATGTGGTCTTGGTGCTTCTGTGTGTCTCCGACCACTGCCAGGCTGATGTTACAAAGGTCTGGATATACTGGAGAAACGAGAGGAGCAAAGGGAGTCAAGGACTGATCATAATATGTATACACGAGTACTGTTTTACAAGTCACAAGTCCGCCTCAAGTCCTGACATTTAAGTCCCAAGGTTAAGATATTTCCATCAAAACCTTCTCTGTACTGCAATCATGTGGGTGACTTCAGGTGTCTTAATGTCACTGACAAATAACTGTTTTTCAGTTATAACTGTAACGCCCTCGTCAGGAGGAACCAGAAACTAGAGAAAATGGGGATGTGGAGGCAGACACAGAGACAGAGACAGAGACAGAGAGAGAGAGAGAGAGAGAGAGAGAGAGCTGGCAATGCTGTTAGTGATGTCAGCCAGCCCACAACCAGAGAAAGGACGCCGGCAACCAACGATTAACAAAGTACCTCTCAAAACTGGCAGAGAAGCTTCGTTCAGACCTGGGAGTAGCTGGACTCTTGGCTGGAACATTTTGTCACTAAAGATGCAACTTCAGTAAACATTTTTTTTTCAGTCCCTGCCTGTGATGCTTTGTAGTTTCTCAGTTTTTTGTTCCTATAGTTATTGCAGGCCGTTTTATGAGCAGTGGAAAGTTAATTTATCTATTTCTGCATCTGTGTCTGTCTGCACTAATCACACTGCTAATTTTTATTCATAGTCTTTTAACCATCAGTTAACATAAACTGTGTTATTACCAAGGTCTACTGACAATTACAGCTGCAAAGATTAATCGATTAAAAGATTCATTGTTAACTATTAAAATAATTGGCAACTATTTTGATCATCGATTAATCGGTTTGAGTCATTTCTTATAAAAAGAAGTGTACAAAATATCTGATTCCAGTTTCTTAAAAGTTAACATTCTAGTTTTTTTCAGTCCTCTATGACTGTAAACTGAATATATTTGAGTTGTGGACAAGACAAGACATTTAAGGACGTCATCTTGGGCTATGGTAAACACTGATCGACATTTTTCACCATTTTCTGACAACTAATCGATTAATCGAGAAAATGAATGACAGATGAATCAACATTAAAAATAATCGTTAGTTACAGCCATATTGACAATGCACTTAAATTGAACCTTACTGTTTCTTAAACCTCCTAACAATGCACTACATATCCAAAAGAAACAAGAGCACCAAACAAAGTCCATATTTTGGAGGTCATTGCATCTCATGATGCAGTTTCAGTGGGCTCAACTATTGTACGGTTGCCTGGTCAGCAATGAGTGAATCCCTTCGGGGACTTATTTTCACCTAAACTAAAGATCATTAATCATAACTAAAGGAAAGGGTGGACAGATCCTAGTCCTATAAACTTCTACTCTCATTGCTGAGACGTGCTTAATATCAACAAATGTAATGGCTTGAAAACCATTCAACAAATTTAATCAGAGAACTCCTTAACACCTTGTGGGTGTGGAGCTTCGCATCAATTTCATAATGCTGCTGTAATGACTGTATCCATCACGTGCACAAAACATGGCCTGATGACCATTTTGTCCTACTTTAATACTTTATACGTTTCACTCAATGGATAAAATGTGAACATCCAAATAGTTTTGGTACATTAATTTGCATCATGGCTACGAGTGTGCGACTATGTTCCCTCACGCCTGAACTTTCATTGTGGTCACCACCTCTCCAACACTGGTGTGTGACGCTCCTCCTCTCCCTCATCCGGACACTCAAATATTACCATATGTGGATTTTCAAAATCATATTTTGTCCTATAAGCACTACTACGCTAACATAATATAACAGCCTGCATTCTTAAGAACAGGCTTGCTACAAGATTTTGGAACCTGACTGCAGGGCTTTCCTCCCGTACACAAGAGCATCAGTGAAGTCAAGCAATTAGGTTGGTATTCTGGTTAATCCCAAAAGTGTTGGATGGGGTTGAGGCCAGGGCTCTGTGCAGGCCACAAATGGTTTTCCACACAAAATTGGGAAAACCCTTTGTTAATGGAACTGGCTTTGTGCACAGTGATCTTATGTTGAAACAGGCGAAGGGCTTCCCCAGACTGTAGCTACAAAGTTGGAGGCACTGTATGTATGTATGGTCTGAAATATAATATGAAAACATCCCCAGAGCATGTGCAAATGTACATAAAAAGTAGGTTTACCTGATAGTGTATGACGCAAACAAATAAAGTGGGTCAAATCTCAGAGATGGACTGGTTGCATTCATATACGCCACACATTTGATCAGCAGATATGCATGTCAATGCTTCCATTGCCCCCCCTCCCCCATCCCGAAGCTGTGATCACAGAGAACTCTTTTGGTGCCTTTTTAATGGGATGGTCATGGCGGGTAGGTCTCTTTGGTGCTCGGAGCCTAAAAGAGCTTAAATTGCATTTTGAGCCACTTCACTGGCACTCCAAGTTGAATGAGTCAACTTTCTGTGCTGCACAAATTACATTACAACAGAGGAGATAAAAAATCGCTGCCTCGTTTTCTTCTTCAAGCAAACAAAAAGACATGAGCAACAACCAACATCCTTTTTTCCATTATCCCCTTTATTACTTTAGGTAGACAGGCTAATGAAAGTTGCACAGCATCAATAATATTGTTACTCTGCCTGAACTTGATTGAGCGCCCTCTCTTAAATACACTGATAACTATGCTTTGTGGTAAACAATGAGAGAGAAAAAAAAATGATGTGATTCCGGCCTTTAACAGACTTACTTGGTGGGGGGAATAGATTCTAAGTTGTTGTGAAAACACGTGATTTGGAATCATTTTTGAAGTTTGTGCCAGTGGCCAGAACAGATGGTATCACAGTTGACAGTGTCTCTATCACCTGAGAGAAATGACTGCTGCTGAAAATGACCCTGGTTGTATTTTGGTCAAACAAGCTTTGGATTTAGCCTCAGAAAAACTATTCTTCTTAAAAGATGTCAGTCAGTCATTGGGGAAATGTGTTTTCTTGTTTCCTTTTCCAAAGCTTTCAAGACTGAGCATAGGCAGTGATTATGGTCACTCCTCATGTTACATAACAGTGTCTATTGAACGAACATTATCCATGTCTTAAATGAGCATTAAACATAAGCCTTAATGTCCTTCTATTGTGTTTTCACATTTGAATAGGTTTTTTTGTATGGTTAATATGCTTAGTGATTAAGCCAGAGCTGAGAAGCTTGAAGCCATTGGTATCCCTACTGTGAAGTAACATTAGCCAACACAGAGGCCTAGGGCCTAAAGTAGAGTTTAGAATACACTCATGGGAATATTTTAACATACAACTTCATGCCACTAGTAGTAATGTAAGAATATGTACCAATTAGAGATGTTCATAACAGGAGAGCCAGAAAGAAAAATCTGCACGGTGTATTGTTACAGTGAATGTACCTGACTGTGGCATTATGATAACTTATGATAATCCAATGAGCAAGGCAACCTGTCCAATGCGAACAGTCTGAATACAGCCAACAAAGACAATATATCAGATGGTTGAAAATCATTAATCTGGGTAGCAGCTGTAAGCTGTAGCAATAGCAGATTGGTTGGCAAGGTGTTAGCTGTGGCTTTAAGCAGATAGCAACAGAAAAGCATTAGTAGCAGCAGCAACAGCAGATACAGCAAGTACTGCTTTTATTAAGCAATTCAAATGTAGGTGTAGTGCTGCCGGAGTGCATCGGATGACACTCCGCCACTTTGTTTTTCTCTAAGTGAGGAACTACAGTAAGTAAGTAAATGAAATAATTGAAAACAAACTACTTTTGTTCATTTGACTATATTGCTTAACGTCATGCTAATTACAACCTACTACATCCGTGGTATCGCTTAATACTACTTAGCTAGATGTTTGGCTGACTGCCAAGTAATATTCTTAACATGAGGAAACTATTCATAAAGTCCATCTAACATTTGATCATGTAGTCAGTTATAGTTGCCACCATAGGAACCAAGGTTACATAACCTAAGATATAGGCCACAACTTAACTGCTCACAAAATACAAACAATTATACAGAGCAAGTAAGAGAGCAAAAATGAAGGTAAAGAAATCCCATATAATGTATACATATATGAGCATAAAGCTACAGAAAGTACATAGCAGCAGCAATAGGAGATAGAAACCGTAAGAAAGTTAGCACAAGCTAGAGCAGACAGCCGTGACAAACTGTTAGCAGCAACAATAGCACATAAACTGTAAGCAGTTAGCAGTAGCAATAGCAAGCAGCAGCAATAACTCTTAGAAGCAGCATTCACCTACTCACATGCCAGCCAATAAGCATAAAGCAATAGCAGTCAGAAAAATGAGGAGGTGATGGCGCAGTGGATTTGACACATGCCTTTGGTGCGGGAGACCAGGGTTCAAATCCCACTGAGATACAACAACCAATGTATCCCTGAGCAAGACGCTTAACCCCTAGTTGCTCCAGAGGCATGCGACTGACATATATAGCAATTGTAAGTCGCTTTGGATAAAAGCATCCGCTAAATGACATGTAATGTAAAAAAATATCAGTAGGGACTTTAACGGACATCTGTCATTTGAATACAGTAGATGCTATATTCTTGCTGAAGGAACACCTAAACTCCATTTGTTAGCTTACCAGATGCTATGTCTAGCTATAGCTAACAAGCTGATCAGTTCCCTCTCAAAGGCAGCACAGATATTACCATGAGCTTTACAAGAGTGGTTTGAGAAGTTTCTGTGAACGTTTTGATACCTTTTCCACCTTCAAAACAGGGTTAATAAACTTCATTTTACTGCACTTTTAAAAAAAATATAAGCCTTCCAGTGAGCACGTTATTTATTTTACCTGGCATGTGTGTTAGTGTTCAGTCTCACATGACCTTCGACACATCGGACCATAAAGTGTGTGAATGGATGGTGACAGAACAGTGATGGGCAACTCATGGCCTCTCATTATTGGCTAAAGCCTGCTTGTGACCCTGTGAGTGTCACCGCACCTAATGACAGTGCACACGCATATTTACAAACGCATACGCACGCAAACTGCAGATTTGTCACTTCATTTTACTCTGATTACTGAACCGAGTGAGTAATTACGAGGGCCAGGTGAGAAGAGGGGGGGGGCGGCTGCTGATTGGGCAGAATCGTGACAGGCCCGTCTGAGAGACACACTGATAAAGAAATGGAGACAGAGAGATGAATTGGCAGTGGAGGGGGTGTTGTGGTTGGAGAGAGAGAAAGACGAAGAGGAAGAAGGTGGGGGTGGGTGGGTGGGTGGGTGGTGGTGGGGGTACGCTGGCGTCCCCAGATTCATGGCTTTGACATCTGCGTCCTTCTCGACTCGCTGCTCACAGCCCGTTTGTCATGGCCCCCACCAACCCCCTTCTCACCCTACTCTTGTTCCCTCCATCTCCCCCATTGGTCGGCTGTGAGAGAGGGAAAGACGGTGTTGCAGGGGGCATGGGACAAAACAGATCCCTTTTCCCTGGACGCTGGGCTGTGCCAGGCATGCAGGGACACATTTAAGGATGAAGGGGAGGTTAATGTAGTGGGGAGAATGAGGGAGCCGCTGTAGCCCTCTTCTAATGTAGCTTAAACACACATACAGCAGCAGTGCTGCAGGGCCGGCCATGTGCGCGCGCACACACACACACTCAAAACCTGGAAATAAACTAAAGAATAGAAGTTGATCAATCTAATGTGACACAATAACTGTATTAGGATCAACATTCAGTACATTTAAATAGGTTGGTTGGTTATGGCATTAAGGTGCAGTCTGGCTGTACTGAAATTCAGGAATATTTGCTTCGCAAAGGAGGCGGATGCTTGACTCGTAGCACTGACACAGGTAACTAACCCCTGGCGCCATGCACGCTGAATTAGGCATGGGAAATAAACTTAATTTATCAAATTTTGAATTTTGAAATTATGAACCTAAATATATGATTTTTATGACAAGAACTGTCTCCATTTTTATATAATTTCACTGGGTGAGCTAACATGAGAAAAGAGATGGTGCACACTGTTGTATTACAAAAATAGATATTATGACATTTATCTTCATTGACATGAATGAGACATGATTTATTATTACAGAGATTTTGAAACAGTTTTTCCAGCCATTTGCTGAACGTCCTCCAGTTTTCTAAGTAAAGTGCTCATCAATGTTACTCTAGAAACTGGCCAACGAAAGTACAATATTCTCTTTAGACAGGGTGTAACATAATATAAACAAAAACAAGCCATCCTGGAGGAATCTATCATTTGTACGGGGAATATGCAGTGAGTGTTTTAGGCTGTAGAGCTTAAAAAAATTCTTTTGATTTAATGTACCCATATCAAAGCAGCCCCATTGGCTGATGTCAATTTCTCCTGGTTTTGAGTGGCAGTAGATCCAGAGAGAGCAGCACATTCTGGGGTCTCAGGGTTAAAGGCTCATGACGAACCATACGGTGTCCTCTGACCTGTCACTTTCTGCCTTGCTCTGGTCGCACCTTCGCCTGTCCAATCTCCCTCGCTAACACATCTGTCTCTGTAGGTGGGGTCATTCTGGCTGTCAATCTATGTGTGTGTGTGTGTGCGACCTCTCCCTTGTGTTCCAAGGAGCCACTAAATTGGAAGGGATCAGGGTCAGTGGCAGGGATGGGATCAGACTGACACACACGCACGCACGCACGTGCGCGCACGCACACACCCCTTAAGAAAATGATTTGGTCTTATTATTTTGACAACAATAGTTTAAAATCACATTTGAAATATGCATATTATACATTTTGCTTGCCTTTGGTTTTTTCTTTTTTGTTAGGATTTGTGCACATTAGGAGTTACTGTACATCCCAAAATGTAATTTTGATTGTCGAAAAGGTTCAATCATCCCAACTTGTTACTTGTAATAACCACAGGGGGCTGGCACGAGCAGTTTCTCCCTGCTGACAAGATGACATTTTGAGTAAATCTAACCTTAGTTTCACACTGCGCTGTATCACCCCAACTATTCAAAAGGCAGGGAAACTGCCTTTACTGAGTAATAAAACACAAATCATATACGTATATACTGTATGTGGAGAATTCTATCAATAGTATAAATGTTGTTAGATTTGCAGAAAAAAACTTTAATGCCATTTTTGGGGTTTGAAACTTTCCTACTTTGGAAATGTAACCGCTGCTGAAAAGCTGACCTGCCAAAAATGTGATCATACCAAAGATTTTCAAAGGGTTATGCTCCATTTGGTTGTGGCAGCCTGCTGCTTGTTACATCATGGAGAAGGACAGGGAAGCTCACTTTAATGGAGTGCAGGAGGAACATGAGGCGGCAGGTCTGATGTGGAATCTATTTCAGCTGATAATTACACAGCAGCAGTTAGTGGCGATGCTGTAGTACACCTTAGTTTAGTCTTTTCACGGCGTTTTAGTGTTGGCACAGACAGTATGGTAGCTTTTCAATTTGAATTCAGCTACTGCAAGCCATGTAAAATGCGTGTTTATTAGTCTGTATTGGCTACAATGCTGGTCCACGTGATATTTTGTTAACTTGCTGCACTAAGCCTTTGATTCAGGTCGGCACAAGAGGGTTTTGGAGCGCACCCGAGGTAGTCCGATCTACTGTACAAAGAATGTTCACATCCCCCATATGGTGGAATGGGTTTGGCTGTCTGTGTCACTATAGTGTTAACAAAGCAGAGCCAACGCCCCCCTAACCCTCCTTCTGCTTCCCCATGCAACTTTGGTTGATTTTCAAATACTGTATGTGCAGAACACAGAAACAGCCTGGGAGGCAGTGTTTCATCACTCTTAAAATTAAGCATTAATTCCCAAACTACATTATGGAAAAATGCCTAATGCCTAAGGTAAATATTTTTCTGTGCAGTTTCTTTTACGTGGAATATGTCATATATGTGAGAGACAATCTGCAACTCCGATGTATCAATTCTTTGTGCTACATTCATTTTGTGGTGAGGAGTAGATGGGACCTACCTGAGCCACCGTCAGCCAGGTAGAGGTCTCTGGCATACAGGACAGAGTCCAACATGGACTCAAACAGCAAGAAGTAACCCTGGAAAGAGAGGAAAGACACATTATATCCCAGGTATCTTCTGGAACAAGTTTACTGAGAAAAGCAGCCGTTCATACAGCATTCTCTGGTATCTTTGGCAACTCAAGGCAGGTAATAAATGAGTGTAAGGAGAAGACTACAAAACCTCTGGACAATTCAATTATTTTTTAATTCAAGATCACTGTAGTGGAAATCTGCATTAGCCATGACTGTGAATTGAGTGATGTGCCCACGTGGTCTTCCACCCAACATCCAAAGGTTTGACACTGTGTTGACCTCCTGTTCTGCTCCGGTAGATGGCACATTAACCGTGGTATCATTCCATTAATGCTGAAATTGAGTTTTGTCCACATCTTGTTGGCTTCGACCTGAGTGGCAGGTACTGCTGACAAATGGCTTTTTCAACCTCCTACCCCTCCAACCAGCTGATCAACCAATCGGATAAGTCCGAGCTGCAACGCTGGCCCTTTTCGCTATGGTATTTATGTGCACCACATTTGGGCGGTTTCAAACATATGGGAGGGCATACGTCCATCTGGGACAAGGAGGTGAAGCGAAATCACTACATGCACATTTTACTGTAACTGATGGCCCATATCAGTCATTTCAAAGCACTGAGGAACACACTGACTGGCTCCTTCAGGAACAAAAACACCCATCAATGCTTGCAGATCTGTGTTTTACGATCAAAACAAGAGCACAAGGAAAAGAATGTTGAAAGTAAAACCCCTTAAATTTTCAATCTAGATATTTGGCTCCTATGGTTTTCCATCACAATGATAAATTTGTCCTAATGTTAACTGTAGATCTACGAAGCCTTACGTGCCTTGATATGGATTCCTGGTGCAGTTCTGATGGGCTACCTGATACAGACATTCATTCTGGAATAAATCACATCAGTGCTTAATCATCAGTTTACCCATGACCTGACAATGTTCGTTATTCTGTAATTTGTACAGATTTACAGGTCCAGCATGTAGGACAGAGGAGGTGCACAAGGGTGGAAAAGCAAGTGCAAAAAGGGAAACAAATACAACCGTCAAATCGTCACACGGGTTGTAAACAAGCTGACCGTTTAAGATTATCTAAACCACTTTATACTGAGTACAACGATAATGGTGTTAATAATCCCCCAGTGCACAGGAAAAATGCATAACTACACCATGTACAGCTGGAATCCAGGAAGTTGGTCTGTAAGCTGTGCTGGATGTTTACAATGGAGTGTTTGGGTTATCATTTTAAAATTCCTTTGTTTTCTCTTCCAATTGCGTTTGATTTACCTGTTGTCTTGTTTACAGCCTGCCAGATCCTCTGACTGCTACGGTTTGTAACCGTGTTGGATTTACAGCTCGTAATGCCACCACGTTTCAAGATCTTGGCAATACTTTTGTGAGTGCAATGTTATATTTATAACCTATGGAACCGATGGCCTCAGCTATGGAAATAAAGTCCAAGTTATAATACACCAAAGTAATGAGCAAAAGTTAAACAAAGACTAAGATGGCCTTAAGACTACTGTATATGCTAATGTTATGTTAATATACTGGCCTTTATCAGGGCATGACCAATACAAGTACTGAATAAAGGAAAATGTACAACTTTTTAACCAAAATGTCTCATTACAGAGCAAGCAATAAACATGATAACAAAGAGCTTTAATTTCTGGGAAGTTTAATAATTGGAAAATGGCTCACTACCACTATATTGCAAAGCTGGACCCATCCAAGCAAGATGTAAGCAGCTCTACGGTGACATAATTGATGACATTTGAAGTGTAAACTACAAAATGAGAAAACAAAATGGCCTGAGTTATGTTTGAGATTCCAATATCTCTACTTTCTCTTCAGTGGGGGGAAAGAGGGACAAGGAGAGGTGAGGGCCAGGACAAAAGATAATGAGAGGACGTGGGGTGGAGGAGATGCCGTGGCCAGCAGAATAGTAATCCTCTGAGATAAGAGGCCTATTATTCAAATAAAGACAACCTTTTATTGGGGAATAAAGAGCAGAGAAAGCAGCAGACAAACAGGGGAAACAGCCCTGATTAAGAACTAAATTCCAAAATCGTCACGGGCCCGAGCTGATAATGGTGACAGCGATGAAGCTGATATAACCGACTCATCCTCGGCGAGGCGATAAAGGGAAACATTCTCTCAGTTTATCAAGAATGGACTGGTCTCGAACTAAAGTCAGGCCCTCGAATCATCTGCTGCTGACTGTTGTGGTCCCGTCGGTGTCCTTAGCAGCCAAGCGGGTCGTTTTAAAAACCCTCACACAGAGAACACCACCCTCGTAATTTAGATCCCAATTTCACGCAACACTGCTTCTTCTTGAAGGGAAGAGGATATGAGAGAGAGAGAGATGCCCGAAAGCAGAGTCACACCTTACTTTTATCGTCAACAATGCTCCAGAATTACTGCCCCCCCCCCTCTTGCTGCCTTCCATATCCTCCCAGCAGCATGTACAGTAGCACACACCCCTAATTTATACTTCTGCAATGTTAATTACCAAAACAAAAACAAAAAAACACAGAAACATAGACCAACTTCTCTGCGGTTAGAATAGGATGTGGGGAGGGCTGGAGTTTCTGTCCGACTGAGTCGGATGTCTTGTCACTCCTGAACGATGCAGGTAACCCTGTGCTATGTGTCATCACTAAAGGTTAAATTAAGACTGAATGATGTAGCAGTTTGGGTCTGTATCAGTGTAGACGATCAGTGCACAGACAGCTAGATGTCTATGTTTCAGTCACAACTGCTGTATGGTATAACAAGGATGGTGTTGCAAAGTTGGACTTTTAAAAGGTCCCATGGCATGAAAACTTTATGAGTTTTTTTAACATTAATATGAGTTCCCCCAGCCTGCCTATGGTCCCCCAGTGGCTAGAAATGGTGATAGGTGTAAACCGAGCCCTGGGTATCCTGCTCTGCCTTTGAGAAAATGAAAGCTCACGCTCCTTACGAGGTCATAAGCAGGAAGGTTACCTCCCCTTTCTCTGCTTTGCCCGCCCAGAGAATTTATCCCACCCATGAGAGAGAGACATCATGGCTTTCAAACTAGCAAAATAGCAGTTGGTCAAGGCCACACCCCCACCCTCCAACTTGCCCCCCTCTCTCCTCTTCAATAGCATTTAAAGCTACAGACACAGAAATGGCACAGTCTAAGGAAACCTCATTGTGGGACTGGCTCTAGTGGCTGTAATTCTGCACCAAGGCTGAATTTCGGGAAAGAGACTTCAGATACAGTATTAGGGGACCACTAAGGTCTATATAAAAGAGACTTCAGATACAGTATTAGGGGACCACTAAGGTCTATATAAAAGAGACTTCAGATACAGTATTAGGGGACCACTAAGGTCTATATAAAAGAGACTTCAGATACAATATTAGGAGACCACTAAGGTCTATATAAAAGAGACTTCAGATACAGTATTAGGGGACCACTAAGGTCTATATAAAAGAGACTTCAGATACAGTATTAGGGGACCACTAAGGTCTATATAAAAGAGACTTAAGATACAGTATTAGGGGACCACTACGGTCTATATAAAAGAGACTTCAGATACAGTATTAGGGGACCACTGAGGCCTATATAAAAGAGACTTCAGATACAGTATTAGGGGACCACTAAGGCCTATATAAAAGCATCCAAAAAGCAGCATGTCATGGGACCTTTAATGCTACACAGGCATCTTTCAAGCCAGTCAGTGCTGATATTTTAATTACGAGAACACATATTTAATATCCCTCACAGTTTCATCCGACTCAGTCCAACGGTGTCTCAGCATTCTCATTCAAGTTTTAAAATAATTCCTACCGTTACTACACAGTTAGCAAAATGCTGCAGGACAGTGCGGAGATGAGTCATCCCTTCACGTTTTATCTATGCCTGACCGGTAAAGTTTGTGATTTAAGTTAATTGTATTCCACAGTTTGGACTCAGTTGTAGCACCCACATTAGCTCAATTTGTAGAACGCTTTAAATGTTAAGAGTGAATAAGAAGAGAGTGAGAAGACCCAGCACCAGACCAATTTACTGCACGAGGGACAACATGAATTTTAATGTCCAATTTGCTTGAAAAGTTTTGCTTGCAGGCATAGAAGAGGTGCCAAATAACCTGAGAGTAAACACCACAAACGATATCCATATCATTTAACGATGCATTGAGTCCTAAAAGAATACTCTGACATTTTAGGAACTTTGCTTATTTGCTATCTTACTGGAAGTCAGATGAGGTTAATTGAAGCAGTGTTCAAAACTGAGTTAGCAAATTATTGAAGCATTCCTCCATCCATCCATCCATCTTCGTCCGCTTATCCGGTGTCGGGTCGCGGGGGGAGCAGCTCCAGCAGGGGACCCCAAACTTCCCTTAAAGGGTTAATACCTATGCCATTTTACAGCTCTGTATCACAAAAGGATCTTTATGTATCTGCTGTCGCCAACATGTTGGTTGATCGATACCAGTAAATCAAAGTAGACTGATCAGTCTGGTTTAAAAGTATGTGCTTTTTTTCCTTCAGGTGAAAACTGCACCAAGAAAAAAACTTCCGCTGCCTAGCTTTCTCTTTTATCTCACTTCACTTTATCTTTATTCATTTGTGTTAAGAAAGACAAGATTAAATCTCAACACCAGACTAACTTTTTTTTTTTTTTTTTTTGGATACCATTTCCTCCAATCGATCTGTCTGTCTATGTGCTCAGTGACATAGACGGGCCGAGGTGTTAGTGCGAGGAAGCAGCTCAGCTGCCAGGCTGGTGCAGATGATGCTCTGCAGTATAGTCACTGTGCATTTCCATAAAAGACACTAATGAAAACCTAATGAGAATGGGATAGAGCAGCTTATACACATTAACAAAATTAGCATATAATATACATTCCCCTGAGCGGGCTACCACACAAACTCACGTCCACATCTACATATGCACCAATACACCAATACACCAATACACACACACACACACACACACACACACACACACACACACACACACACACACACACACACAGACACACACAGATACACACACAGATACACACAGATACAGACACAGATACACACACACACACACACACACACACACACACACACACACACACACACACACACACACACACACACACACACACACACACACACACACACACACACAAAGTAAGAATTGCAAATACACTTTTACAGCTGTGTTACTTATGTGTAGAATTTCATCTGTAAATTGTAGCACAGCAAGCCATTTTTTCCACTCAACTAAAGACAGGAAAACGTTGCAGGAATAATTACAAGAGTTATTTGTGGGAGTTAATAAAAAACTCAAACCTTTTAGCATTTGTGTAAAATCAAGGGCAGTGGCAACTCTAGAAAAAGACTTTTTGGTACAAAATCTGCCTCAGCAGTTTACACTTTCCTTCACCCTCTAGTACCTCCTCTCTCCTACTGCATTCAACATATACGTAGTACGTCTTCCTCAATTACTGCAGATCATCATCACTTCCAATCCCAGGAGGGCCAAGGCAACATAAAGGAGACGGGTGTGCATGTACGAATGTGTGTGTTTCTGGCAGTATTTTCACGCTTCACTGAATACTGAAGGCGCCTCTTCGTCAACATGCCTCTTCTGTACTAGTCTAGATTGCATCACATACAATGACAATAAAGACCTATCTATCCATCTATAGATGGTCAGGTGTTGCCAAATTAGCATAAACATAACACGCATATCCGAGTAATAGATTTTGGTGTGTTAATGCTCGGTGAGGCTCCAATATCAGCCTAATTTCCATTTAAAGGCATGCAAATGAGAATCGAGATCCAGGGGGAAGATAGTGTAACAGCAAAGTAATTTGCAGTAAAGCTACAAGGTTATTAGAAGTCGTGGCTCTTCTGAAATCAATGATAAGAACATCGTGTGTTTTTAGAAGATTGTACAGTAATTTCCATGGCCGGTAAAACATCTCAAACAAGTACGCAAACAATTTTAAGACATTAGGAAAATGGCAAATTTTCACTTGGATGTGCTTGTATCCATTATATTTATCTTTTTTCAATTATTTGCTACGAAATCTATATTTCCCGAATTTTATCTCGTCATGCAGACATTTGCTGTGCAGCTCATGTAGTTAAGTCTTCGCCTCAATGTGCAGACTGGAAACTTTAAACCAGAGAGGGCAGTGGAATACTGTGAAGGCTGTTGGTGGCTGTAATGAGGACAGAAGCTCAGTCATGTCAGCAGCCAGACTGATCTCATGAAATGGCGTATGTATGACACGCCAATTCGTATGCCATTATTGGCGTGTTATCAAGACACACACTCACTTTTTAGCCTGTTTATCAACGGCGTTTGGCCTCCATTGACTTCCATTACAACATGACATCAAGACTTTGCGTAAACATACACGCCCACTTTCTTAAGCCAAAGTATCTGTACGCATTTTGAGCTATCCGCGTGTATATCTACACTGTATACAGTGGATATAAACATACACACCACTTGGCGTGTAACCGCGAGAAGAAAGCAACGGTTGAGATTAGGAAACGTGACACGCGGGACACGATCCTCGGTCTCCTGGGTGAAAGTCCTGTGTTTTACCCATCCACCACCCCGACCAACCTTCCTACACGCGGATTTTCGCCCCTTTAATACTACTTGCTACGACGTAAATTCTAGGGGTGGGAATCACCAGAGGCCTCACGATACGATATCATCACAATACTTATGTCACGATACGATATTATTGCAATTTTAAACATATTGCAATATTCTGTGATATATTGCAATGTATTACCTTTTTTCCAACTTCAAATTTTTCCCAATTTCAAATGATGTCCCCAAAAGGAAAATTTTGTCAACATCTGTTTTGTCTAAAAAGATAAATTTCTCTGTCTGTTCATCTCACTTCAATTTTATGGCTGCAAAATGGCATTGTCAAGCAGACAGACTGACCAACACATGTATCGATATATACAAAGATCGGCATCTGTGTATCGATACAGTATTGCCACGAAAAATATCGCGATACTATGCTGTATCGATTTTTTCCCCCATCCCTAGTAAATTCACACGCAATCCCAAGGTAATGTACAGATTGATCTCATGAAATGGCATATGTATGACACGCCAATTCGTATGCCATTATAACACGCCACTTGGCTTAAGAAAGTGGGAGTGTAGGTTTACGCAAAGTCATGATGTCATGTTTTGCAGCAGTAGATGTAAAGACCAGATAATCTGATATTAAATACAGGCACACATCATTTCCCAACGTCTGGATTTACTGTTTGGAATTTGAGAAAGGCACCTTTGCATTAAAACTCACTTGGTTTTAAGGTCAAAGTCAGCAGCATAAAAATAAAACAATGTCTGCCTTTGTGTGCCTTTGCAAAATAAAAGAAGTTATGGCTGTGAATTGACACATACACTATAAAAATCCTAATATACTTGTATTCGGCTGTGTACTGGTCCAAGCATTCACAAGCCGCTATTAAATTCATCATTTTGAGTAAACGTGGTGGCTATTTCTCTCCACAAAAACAATGTCAACTGAGCAGTGCAGGATTATGGGTTTGTGTTTATGAGAATGTCCGTTTGGGAGATATTTCAGGTTGTCAGGTTCATGTTCTGCATGTAGCAGTTATTCAAACCAGTGAGCAGTTATCCCTTTCCTTGTGATGTTTTGACCAGATGAGCGGAATGCAACATTGCATTTTAGATACATATAGTAGATATTATTGTATTGAATTGCATTGTGGGCCTTTACATAACACCCTGCACATAGTAAACGCCTATATGGCCATATGCCAATGCTTCATCAGGCGCGAAGGGGGAAACCAAGAGATGCGTTAAAGGTGCTGTAGGTAGGATTGCGAAGATCCAGGACTTAGCCAAAAAATTTTAACATCAACAACTTCTCAGTCCCTCCCCCCTTTCTGCTAACACCCAAAACGGTCTCCTAAGCCCCTCCCCCCACAAGGGAGAATGAATGCGTGTGCATGAGCTGTGATTGACAAGCAGTTAGACACGGTGCAAATCGCACTACAGGCTGTAGGTGGTGCCAGACGAGCCGGATTTCTTTTTATATTACCTGCTTCATTTAGTTCTACTCGAACACAGGGTCAGTTTCAGCAAATATGACAGAAAGTTAGTTTTATAAGTCTTACCTACTGCACCTTGTTGTAGAAAGACAAGGGTTGTTTTTTATAAAAATGTATAATAAGCAGCTCATTTGCATTTTCTTCCTAATTTTACAACATGGCTGCCCTGTTTTATCTAACCCAAGGGGGTAAGCCTCTCTCCACAACGTGTACCTCCTATGGCGCCATTTTGATGCTACCAAGACATCACCTCACATTAGTATTGACTTTAGCATTGATTGCCATTCATTTTGGCGTCACTTTGACAGCAAATAACTTTACATCTGAAGCGTTTAAAGACTATTTGTCCATTGTTTATTTCTTAAGAAACACGACAATGTATAAAAGGCTCCATTACCTTGTACCTCACGTTATGGCTCCGTAGCAGATGTTTTTGTAAAAATAGCCTAACGATTGTGTCATAACCACGCGACTTACTCTCGCATAGTAGATGAATTACCATCCTATCATACAACCGTATAGTACAGGAGAAGTTCGCAGGCAGTTTCGACTTACATTAGCCGTTTAAGTTTAATTACTAATGTTAACTAGCATTTTAGTTAGCAATAATTAGCCTGTGCCTATGTTATCTCCTTACATATACCTACGCTCTCCGTCTCTGTAAGATTGGGAATGATTGAGATTTCTCTTGGCACAGCTACCAGAAGACTTACAACTTTCAGACCGGTTGCTCACGTCACATCAACGTCTTCAAGCTCAGTTGGAAAAGTGCTTCTAATATCCTTCACTGGTCTCCGTCCAGAGACACGGGATCTGTTGGTCCAGTTCATATACTGTCTATGATTTACCCATAAGATGTTTTGAGCAGAGCTTGCTGCACGAGGACATCATTTACCATTAACAAAAGTGGTCTGTATGTTTTTGCGGCAGGAAACAATAACTTTACTGTACATATCAAACTGCCTGATCTACACCACAGCAACAAAAACCTGCCAAATAACAAATGGGATGGGTTAGATGCATCAGTGGTTTTGGGACACAGGCAGCTGGCTGAAAACCACTTCCTAAAACTCTAAGAGTGTGAGTTGGGGTGTGTGTGTGTGTGTGTGTGTGTGTGTGTGTGTGTGTGTGTGTGTGTGTGTGTGTGTGTGTGTTTGACTGACAGTCAGTCAGACTGAAGGACAGGATGACTGATGACTACCGCCCTCTTCTTGGGCAGGTGAGTCTCCCAGAACTGATAATGAAGCTAAAGCGGAAGAGCTGCCATTCATTTGACTTCAAACCTCTACCACACACACAATGATTTGTGTGTGTGTGTGTGTGTGTGTGTGTGTGTGTGTGTGTGTGTGTGTGTGTGTGTGTGTGTGTGTGTGTGTCAGTTATACTTGTTTGGTAGTCAAACTATGTTCACTTCAAGGTAAAATATCAGAGGTGTGGGCACAGAGAAGTTGAACAGGGCTCTCTGGCACTTTTCTTGTTCAGGGTTCCTTTCACATTTTAATGAAACAGACTCACTGTTGCTAAAGACCAATTGGACATTCTGGGAGAGTTTTTTACCAAGGTGAGTTACCACATACCTCAATAAGCTCAGGGACACCGGCCTTCGCCTCAGTACACAAACTGTTATTGAGAAGACAATAGAGTATGTGATGCAGGTTCCACATCCACAGTAAAAGACTACATGTTTTTTCAAGGAAAAGTCAACACTTAGTTTCTATCATAGCTTTCTGTATCATCTGGTTGTGTTCCATGTAATGAAGAATTGTAAAGGCAATTTCACACTTGGCCCAAATACTTTAGTTCCAGATCCAGGTTTGTTTCTTCAGTCCTGGCTGCATTTACAGTAAAAACATTTTTTGGAATTTGAGGTTTTCTCTTTTCGGATTTCTCCCTATACAATTGCTAACAAAACCTGCGAAAAGTAAAGAACTGGTAGTTTAAAAAAAACTCAAACTGATACTTAACTGATAAGAACTGGTACCAGTTATTTACTTACTGGTAAGAACTGGTACTTAAAAAAAAATTCAAAGTGCTTACATTTAAAAAAAAAAATACATTTTTGAGAACCACTGCAAAGGTATCCACATATACAGTCAATCCCAAATAATCACTGTGGTACATGTATGTATAGTAAAACATCATGCCAACAATTATTATTTTAATATCTTAGTATTCTATGCACTAAAAAGGTATGTATAAAGGCCACCCACACATTATTGTAGGCCCAGTGTAATATACAACTTAATTTTATACAATATATGTAGTAGGGGGTCCCTGATACATCTCTCTCAGTTAAAGGGGTCCTTGGCTTAAAAAACATTGAAGACCCCTGGTCTAAGGGACTGGCATCAATATGGGATAAAAATCCGCCACATCAAGTCATTTGACAGGTGTCAGTTGAGGTCCAGAAATGCAAAGTTGTGTCCATGTTCAGACTGTTCTCATGAAGTGGCGTATGTATGACACGCCAATTGTTATGGCGTTATTGGCATGTTATGAAGACGTGTTTATCAACACCGTTTGTCCTCCATTTACTTACATTACCTTGCGTTTGCGTGTGAATTGACGCCATAGCGAGTAGTACGTAATGGCGAAAATCCGCGAAGGGACGGTGGTCGGAGTGGTGGATGGGTAAAACACACGACTTTCACACAGGGGGGCAGGGATCGCGTCCGGTGGGTTGTTTCCTTACCACGTTCTTCTTTTCCTAAACCCAACCCAGTTCTTCTTTTCCTAAATCCAAATGTGTACAGATAACACGCACTTGGCTTTAGGAAAGTGGCGTGTATGTTTACGCGAAGTCAGGATGTCAAATTGCTATGTTAATGCATTGGACTTTTCCATTAAATGCCAATGACAAGTAAAGTTATTGTCTTGTTTGGGGTTTGTCACTAGCATGTTTTTTTTTTTTAAAAACACTTAGCTTAAGGCTCCATGTTCTTAATGCTGACTCTAGTATTATGTAAGAAAAGTTTGTTAAAGCATACTCTCCTCTGACAGTCTACTCTCGTCCTCATTTGTGCGTCCGTACTCTTAAAACACTGTCAAGCTGGCAGGCCCATCACCTGTGTGATTGATCTTGGACTGACAATCTTTATTTGGCCTTTGAGGGGACTCGGCTCTCCTCCTCCCCAGCAGCCCCCCACTCTCTTATCTGCACTGGACTGTTTGTCTTTCGGTGTGCTAAGAAAGAGAACCGATCAATGTTGTGAGTTATGAAATGACAGTGGTGCTGCTAAAGGCAGTCTCTCAAAACACTGCCACAGCAGACAGACACTCATTTGCCCCTTTCTCCACCACCACCACCACCACCACCGAGACACCACATCCATCACCCATCTCTGTCTATTAGCCCTGTAACCACTGTCCGTCTGCTCGGTCAGCTGGACAACTCTGACAGCTGGACTTCAGTGATGTAATCCTTTTTTTTTCCCTAATAGCCTTAATTGTCAGGTAAATAACATATTACTTCATGATACAACTTGAAAGGTTATCTCTATAAACACTGGATAAATAATTTAACATTACGCTCCAAGCTAAGAAAAGTGTGTTCAGAGGTATTTAAATATGACGGTGCCTGTCCTCTTTGAAAACATACAAAGGTTTAACCGATTTAGAAGACAATTTAACGAGCAATATTCAAAAGAAAAAAATAACCTTGTGGAGTTTTTGGTCATTGGTAGCACAGTAGCACTATGGAGTAAAGTTGGTCAATTAATTGTGAATATCCCTAATAAACAGGTTCAAGTTGTAGCAACAAACCGTTGTGTTCTTATTCTTGTCATTCTAGTTATATTCTATTTTTGAAATTACGTACTGCATTTGTTTGTTCACAGTCTTTTTGAAATTAATACCTTTTCAAAGCCACAAACATGTTTCACTGAATGCCTTCCACTCAAAATAGTCTACTTTCCAGGCCAGGGAACAACATTTTCAATCACAACACGTGATGATAGATGATTGTAGTTTATTTTTCTCTTTTTTAAAGGAATGATGCTTTTCTTTGCAACAGTAAGCCGGAGGAGCTTGCCCTCTCTCTCTCTCTCTCTATCCACAGAGCATGGTTTTTTAGACCTATTCATTCTACAAAGTTCTGATTAATAACAATGTTCAGTGACAACAACATCATATAATATACTTTCTACCTAGACTAACTACTAGAGTGTAGCTGTGCAAATGTCTAATTGAGTTTTTTTTTTCCTCTCTCTTTTTTATTTCACCAACCCTATACTCCTACAAATCAGAGGAAGAATTACTACAGAAAACAGAAGTTATACGAGTTACAGTTCTCAAGGACACACGCACACACGGACGCGACAGCACGGTCTCTTTTTCCTTTCTCTCAACCTTTCCACCATGTGTCGAGCGTACCCGCTCGCGGCGTGACACGCGTGTCCGCGCTATTCTCGCACATGTAGGGAACCTCGAGAATTAACCTGCAACATGTCAGCTGTTTGGAAATTCTTCAGTGTGTGTGCAGAAGATAACAAGATTGCAATATGCAACACCTGCAAGGAAAAAGTAGGGCGTAGAGGAACGACACCAAAAACCAAAATCAAATTTTTTTAGTTGGATATTGGATGTGAAAAGAAGGAAATGGTTCTAACATTGCACTTGAATTTCCCACACCAGGAGTCATTTCTATAGTTCTATTTTATAGTGATCCATTATCTGTTCAAAAAATGTTCTGTGTTCTGTGCAAAATGTTCTATTAAAGAAAAGATAGAAAATAAATATTTGTGTGTGCTGTAAAGTGTTTCAAAAAAATGAAACGGAATCGGCTAAAAATCTGTATCGGCTGGCCTAACTCAAAGAAAATCGGAATCGGCCTAGAAAGTTGTAATGGGTGCATCTCTAATTACAAAGCGTGCATCTCCTCTGCTCAGAAAAAATGCTGGATACTAATCTATTCTTAGTTACACAATTCCCTCCTGTGCATCCCTGCAATTGCTTTGACCCAATTTGGCAATTCTAAGTTGGCTTTAGCAAGCCTTCAATCTGTGTTAGAGTGTGTGAGAATGACAGAGAGACAGAGGTGTGTAAATATGTGTTGTCTTCTGATGGTGAGTCTATCCTTTGTCATACAAATTAATTTTGCCTCTTTAGTTATTTGTGTGTTCTTATAAAAGATACATTTCCAATATAATTTTTTGATAACATATATCTGCCAAATATATTTCATATACAGTATATATTTTATTTATTTTGTTGCTTCTTTCAGGACTTGTATATAAAGAACATGAAAGAATAAAGAAAAATGGAGAGATTATATATATACATTATATCTATTCTTTTTTTATATTCTTTTTCTTGTAATGCCAACAAAGCAAAGTGAAATAGAGAGAGAGAGAGAGAGAGAGAGAGAGAGAGAGAGAGAGAGAGAGAGAGAGAGAGAGAGAGAGAGAGAGAGAGTGTGTTGTGTGTGCATGGGCATTTTGAGCTGGGTCAGATTATATCGGCCAAGGCATTAAAGCCTGATCAAAGTCACAAAGATAAAGCATTTGAATGTTGTTTTGCTTCCATTATTTGCCATATTTACAGTTGAGACAGGATGCTTGGGTATAATGCAGAGAGGAACTGTCCAAACCTTGGGACAAGATTAACCAGTGACTTTAAAAAAGGTATAATCCTTGAGGTTTCAGATGTGATCGATCTGGCGACACTCGTGGTTACAGTGGTAATGACAAGTGAGGTGTAATATTACAGGTCAGGGCTTGACATTAACTTTTTGAGGCACTTGTCCTTTGGACAAGGACATTTACGTTTCACTTGTCCATGCATAAAAGTCACTTGTCCGGGTAAAGATTTATCATTTTATAAAAAAAAATAGTGTTTTGCTAATGCAGAATTTGAACAAACCACTGAAAGCATCCAAACACTATCAACATTAATACAATTCTGTTGAAACAGTAGAAACAAACGTGCCCCAGGTTGATTTCCCCTTCAACAAGAAAAAAGGAGACTCCATAATACAAAGTAATATGTTGCACGCCGGTGTGCAGAAGTTAATATATTGAGATTCTAATTCAATATTAGAAAGTTTGTCATTACTTTCAGATTCCTAGTCAATATTCTAAGTTACTTAGTCAATATATTGAGATACTAAGTCAATACTTTCAGATATTGAGTCAATATATTGAGATTATAAGTCAATATTTTAAATGTTCTTATTGGTTTGAGATTCTTTGTCAATATTCTGAGTTACTAAGTCAATATATTGAGATATTAAGTCAATATTTTGAGTTAAATCAATATATTGAGATACTGAACAATATAGTGAGATATTAAGTCAATATTGAGATACTAAGTCAATATTTTGAGATAAATTAATATATTGAGATACTAAGCCAATATATTGAGATTCTAAGTCAATATTTGACATTTTCTCATTACTTTGAGATTCTTAGTTTATATTCTGAGATACTAAATCAATATTTTGACCAGAGGTAGTGGTGACTTGAACTTCTACTATATCTAAAATAATTTTGTAGACATAACAATGGAATTTGCCACTAAATGTTGGTGTTAACTTTTTTTATACAATTTCACAAATTTCTACCCGGCAGAGGCTGAGTTACCGAAAGGATCCTTTTAAAAAGGTGTAGCTACTTTACAGTTGATTATTACCTGATATTTAATCTGCATATTGTTTTTATTATTTTTGTTCAAAAAAGAGCAAAAAAAACCGACATTATAGAACGGCTTGTTTATTGCTAAGGGAAATTTAAATGATTTATTAAAAATGTAACAACAATAACTTATAAAAATAACTTATTTCACCAGTAAGTTCCTGTTAAACGACAAAAACAACCACTAGCTGTCAGCATTTCAACTGTTTACTCCAGCTGCTAGCTAACGATAGGCTAACGTTACTTGCTGTTGAGTGTAGTGTAAACTAGCGTAACATGCGGCGATGTTTAGGTTGCCTCTAACGTCCGTTTTCGGAGCATCCGAGAGAAGCGCAGGCATTTCAGTGGCAACGCGTTGCAATTCGGTCCGGTAGATAACGGCCGTTAAGGCACCGGTGCCGTATTAGCACCGGGTCTCTCCTTTTCTGTCAACGATGTGGCGAGGAGGTAACGTTAAGGCGGAGTTAGTTGCAAGCTAACGTTAGCTAACTAACACCGGCAGGTTCACCGTGCTTTCATGCTGCATTGCTTACAGAGAACGAACTGAACAGCGGGCTGGGTCTAACGTTAGCGGTCCGCTGACCGGGATTGCATGGGAAAGAAATTATAGTTTCAAATCGGTAACATAGACGTAATGAGTGGCACATGACGTGAACTAAAATGGCATTTTAGTTTGTTTGAGTTTTAACTTGTCCAGTGGGACAGGTACATTTCTCTTCCACTTGCCCTACAAAAAATCCACTTGTCCCGGACAAGCGGACAAGCCTTAATGTCGAGCCCTGCAGGTCCTAGAAATCTGTGGGACAGTAAACACTCCTTGAGCAGTCTGGTTCCATTACTCCCTGTAATATTAAACTGATCCACTGTCAAAGAAATAGCTGAAAATGGCCGTTGCCTTGTATAGTTTACGTATTTCAGATATGTAAACCTCAGTAACACAGTTGCGTTTCCTGAAACTGCTTGACAATAAAAGCCAGATGAGTGCTTTTAATGTGAACTAGCAGCAGTAGGAAATGTTCAGTTTGCATTAGCAGTACCTTAATTCTGCTCGGATACAGCTGGAAGAGAGTTATCTGTCAACAGTGAGGCTGATATTAATAAGGTACAATTACAAAACAGTTACGCTGGATTATATGCAAGAATCGTTTCCTGTGAATCCAGTACAGGGATGGCGTACTCCATCATTGACATTAAAAACTACTATATAGAAAAGTAATTACTGAAGCTATATACATTGAATGGCTGCTGCTAAAAAAGTGTTTGAAATGTCAAATTATGGTTTCTCTTAGTTTTGCAGAAGAGGTAAACATAAAAAATGTTTCTCTGTGATCCAACAAGAGAGGTCAAATTATATTTTAGTAAAACACGTTTGAAATTAGATGTCGTAATAAAAAGGTTGTTTTAGAGTCAGTGGGTAATGAGGGTGAGGAATCTTGCATCCCTACATGGGAAGTCCCCATTCCACAGCTGTATTTTCAAAAAGAAAATAACATTTTATCAAATGGATTTATTTTACAAACTAATAAATTCAATGTTTTGGAAAATTGGAAAGAGTACTCGGCATCTGTAGCAAAAAAAAAAAAAAAAAGAAAGAATGACATACTATAGCGATGACATCTCCAGTATTGCCCTTCGGCAATAAGACACTACCTGGCTATATAAAGAAACCATTAAAGTTTCATACAGTCTGAAGCCATTTACACTGGGCAGAAAGCCTACTCCCGTGACAACTGTCATTTTTCCATTTTATAGAGGCAGATTGGAGGGCAGCTTCTGAAGTTCTGGCCACTCTGAGAAATGTCTGCCATCGGCGCCATGATGAGAAGTGACTGGAGGATTCTTGGATTTATTAGCGCTCTGTGAGCCGGTGTCATCAGAGATTACGCCCCCTATCCTTCACCGTTCCACTAGCACGTCAACCACCAAATTTCAATTTCCCTGGTGAGAGGGTTGGGAAGGCTCTGGCTGGCAACCCCTGCTCGTGACCCTGGGGTTTCACGATGGATGGGGGAGGTGGAGAGGGGACAGATACGGGATGCTCATGAATTAGGGATGACTTCAGCGGTGCGTTCAACTTTGGCCGTCCCGCCTGTATCGCCACAGAGAATCTCACTGATAAATGGGCATCAAGGCAAAGGAAGACTGCTCTTCCTGCTTAGGTATTCAGAGAAGCTCATGGTCGAGTTTAGCCCCTTTTAAGCCATGTTTAAAACATGCATTACTGCTACCCGCACCTTGGATTCTGCACGCTCATTGGCTAGTAAAGGACCAATCTATGATTAAGTTGAGCATCTAAAATTTGGATAAGTGCCTGTATGTGTTTGAAGAGTTTGAAGACTGTTCACACCACACATGTGAGCACACTTATTGGCCTCTGAATAGGCCAAAAAAGTAGATGTATCTGTAAATTGAACTGTGACACAGAACAGCAATGATAATCAGTGTTTGGAATAACGCCGTTTAAAAGAACGGCGTTAGGTAACGACGTTATTTTTTCAGTAACGGGGTAATCTAACTAATTACTTTTCCCGTCGTTACAACGCCGTTAACGTTACTGGACGTTAAATGCGGTGCGTTACTATGCATTGATTGAATAAACTGTGTAATCCGAACGCATTGCTGGCTCACAGCTAGTGAGGAGGTGGGTTAATAACGAGGTAAGCGATTATGATTGGCTAAGGCAGAGTCATGTTTCATGGTAGCCAATCAGAGATCACACACACACACACACACACACACACACACACACACACACACACACACACACACACACACACACACACACACACACACACACACACACACACACACACACACACACACACACACACACACACACGCTAAACAGAGATTCGATGAAGCAGCAGAGATGGCGAGTCAGGAGCAATCCGAACAATCATTTTTCTTTTTATTGCACTATTTGCACATTTACACTGTACATATCATATTTGATATATTATTACTGTATATTTGTTTTTATTATATATGTTAAAAGTCTTGATAATATATGATGTTGTTTTTATTTGTTGTTTGTATACCTGAAGTGGTATTTCTGATTCTGATGAAAAACTGGCATTTTCAAGGTGGAGATATAAGCACTACTTCCAATTCATTGTGGTCAAAGGCAAGAATGTGCATGTAATGACCTACATTATGTCCAGGAGCGAAGACTTTGTCGACTTCCGTTATAAGCAACTCTAATTTAATGAAGCATCTTACAACAACACACGCATCTACAAAGCTAGTGGCCAAAAACACCGATAGGCTACCTCCACCACAGATGATAGCTCGCCATCCACTAGCAAAGAAGGACTCGGAGCAAAGTTTACTTTTGTTGTGAACAAAACACTTGGAAGTACAGGTTGTTTACTTGACCAGTTGTCTCAGGTTGAGAGAGCTTGATTTAATTTGCTAGAGTTAAATGCACTTTATATGGTGCAACTGTTTACTTTTCTTACAAAGATAATACTTGAAGTGCAGGACAAACCTCTTGCTGTCTGTCAACGTGCAATAAATATCGAAAGTTATGTACAAACACCTGCTGTTCTACTCACTTCAACTGACTTGTGAAAACTGCTCAAAAAAATCCAAATTCTTTGACATATAGCAACTTTTTTTTTTTTTTTAACAGTAACGCAAATAGTTACTTTCCCTGGTAACGAGTTACTTTTATTATAGAGTAATTCAGTTACTAACTTAGTTACTTTTTGGAACAAGTAGTGAGTAACTATAACTAATTACTTTTTTAAAGTAACGTTCCCAACACTGATGATAATGGTTGCAGTCGGGGCTCTAGTTATGCACAATGGTCTGGCTGGAATGGCTGACATGAACAACTGAAACGGAAGCCATCATTAACATCATTATTATTTATATCTGTTCTGTTCCTGTTGTTACGACAAGTAAAACATCTTCTATGGATTTTGATGTGTTCGACCAAGGGCCTAACTTTGGGTTCAACATTGCGGGGGTTAACATCTCGCAAAATTGAATGATGTTGAGCGTCAAACACTTCATTTTCTGCTTTCTGGTGAATATTTCTGCAACAATTTGTGCCTTTTCTGTACCATCATTTATGGTGCAAATGTCTTTATTTATGTAAAGGAAATAATAAGTTTTTGGGTTGGGTTGCACTGGCCAGTTTTGATTATTGGGGGTGTTGTAACCCTCCCTTGTAAATTACACCTATGTGTTGGACACATGCATTGTGATGATGTCCAGGCTTTAGCCATTTGTCATAAACTAACTTTCCCCCATGTACATCTCATCTCACACACACACCTTCTCTTTCAAACCAAATTATACTAACGTCATAAAAAAAGCCATAAAGTGGTTAACAGGGAGGGGGTTTGAGTCTGACCCGAGCTGTCCACACCAGTCACGCCAGAAAAGCGCTTACTCAAGCAAACGCACAAGGTCTCGAAAGCCAAACAAGCTATCAGCTATCAGTATAAGGTAACTTATTTTGAAATGGGAATTGAACTTTTAAAACACTTTTTTCATTCACTGATTTATTGAGGCTTCAGGAGTAAAAGGTGTGCGTAAATAAGTACTGACCATCCATTCTGAGATGATGATGTCCACCTTCTCCACAGGGAGCTTGATGTCTTCTATGCGGCCTTTGATCAGAGTGATCTTGTCCTCCAGCTGGTTGGACCTGTGGGAGACATGCACGAGTCAGATGACTGAGAAAAACCTAGCATCCGACAAACCAACGGTTCAAGAATGGGGTAGTAGTTTTGCTGTGGTGCACATTCAAAAAGGTGGATACTACAAATCCCAATTATGGCAACTAAATTATGTCATAATATAGGAGAATGAATGTGTTGGCCACTTAATTTATAAATATTTTTGTATCCCCATTGAAGAAATTACAATTTAAGTTAGAAATCACTACACACACCACCACCCCCACACACACACATGCTCAAGAGCACTTTGGCAGTGCCCAGGAGGTGAACTGGCATCTCTCCAGCTACCAATCCACACTCCGTACTTTGAACCAGCGACTCCGGTTCCCAACCCAACTCCCTACAGACTTGGCAGTGGCACAACACAATACTGATGTATTATCATCTTATAAAGTTGATATGGTGAACACACCACAGTCACCTATTTAGACATAGAACAGACACAGAGCAACATCAGCATTTATTTGGATTCGTGCTTCAGCTCACTCGCCGATTTTAAGTTAAATATTCACTCTGCTTTGGGCTCTGGTTTGGTCTCTACCAGCTGTTTGTCAACTTTGTCTGTCTGCCATTTGGTGCTGGACAGTATAGTGGTTTTAGCAGAGCTTTTTCACAGAAAACTGCTGTATACTGTGAGTGGGAATGAGGTTGATGAGAGAGGTGAGAGTAAACCAAAACAGCTGATGGGAACTGCAGCGTTGGATGGTGAATCTGTCGGTTCATCACGAGAGCGACCCCTTTCACATTACACGTAGTCATTCGACCCCTTGTTAATATAAAAACAGGGATTAGTGTAGCTTTAAGCCTCATTGATCCTTTAAGTCACTGAAGCTTAAGTAACTAAAGTCTTCTGACAGAAACATCACAGTCACATTAACTACGTACAAACTTCAGAAAATGGAGGACGTATTATATATATATATATATATATATATATATATATATATATATATATATATATATATATATATATATATATCCACACTGTGCAGCAAGCAATTTCCATACAGCTTTGAGCAAATTGTCTAGTACATTATATTTCCAGTCTTTCCTGAGCCGTGTAGTGAGTGTGAAAGGGGGAAAACTGTAACTGGGCCTGCAGAGGTGTCAGGCTCAGGTAGGGACTGTAAGATCAGTGCTGCTGTTTAAATGATCCTTCCTTTCAGACCGGCCGGTCTGGGTATCAATCTCTGTGAATATTCCATTATCATGACAGCTAATGTTACCGAGGACAGAACAATTACTCACAGCGGCCCAGAGTGCATTTCTGTGGCAGCGATCCTTATCTTGAACTGTCTCTCCCATCTCTGCTGCTCTGCAACCGCCACTATCACCTCCTCCCAGGATCCAACACCCCCCCACCCTCACCCACATCCACCCCACCTCCTACACCTTTCACGAGAGGGAAACACTGTAATCTCATTATTGGGGTAATTTAGAGGACAATGTCAGGACTCTGGGGAGAGAGTCAGCATCTGTGTGGCTTTGAGGCGTGTGTGTGTGTGTGTGTGTGTGTGTGTGTGTGTGTGTGTGTGTGTGTGTGTGTGAGAGAGTGAGAGAGGGGTGTAAATATTTGTTTTCTGATGGTGAATCTATCCTTTGTCATACAAATTCATTTTTTGCCTCTTTAGGCATTTGTGTTAAAATAAATTTCCAATATTGTTTTTTGATAACACATATATATATATATATATATATATATATATATATATATATATATATATGTCAAATATATTTCATATACAGTACTTTTATTTTGTTGCTTCTTTCAGGACTTGTAAATAAAGAACAAAAAACAATAAAGAAAAATGAAATTTGTTTCCAATATTACCTTCGTTTTCTAAAATTACTTAACAGGAATCTTTACATGAATCAAAATAACAAATGAACTAAACAATTAACTAAAAAAAAAATAAAAAAAAACATTTTAAGTTTTATGTTACTCATGTTTTTGGGATAATGAACGACACAAACTTCCATACTGAATGTTTGACCATTTGCCAGATTGTCCTACATTACATGTATTCATAATGCGTATTACTGTCTGATCAGCATTCTATTATTGGCTGATAAATATCCAAACTGATTACTTTACAATTAAAAGTTGAATTTCACTCATCTAATTTTTTTTCCCACTTTGTTGTCACAATTCAAAGCATTCTATTGGATAATCCATCAATTCCAGCCAGTAGAAAAAAAAAAAAAAAAAAAAAAAAAAAACGTATTAAGACATTATCCATTAAGGAAGTGACTGTGAAGGAAGGAAGTCACATCTAGCTTTTCATTTAAACTTCGGCAACGGAGTGGAGACAGGAGATGGATGCTCCTGCCCAACCAACAGGAGCCACTTTAATTACAATCCTGATATTAACACCGAGAGGAAATGGCCATCCATACACAGAGAAACAAGAGCCTTAAAAATCACAACCCTAGCGAACAGTAGGAATATAACATAAAGGAACCAAGTACACAAGTCTGTGTATGTTTCTGTATGTACAGTATGTGTGCGTGTGTGTACATGTTGTGTGAGTGTGTAGGATGGGGGGTTACACGTCTTTCTTTAGCTGAATCTTCACCGCTGGCGAACCTGCGACGCAGCCTGCATGCCAACACACACTCCAACAGCGAGTCAGTGGGCTGTAAAATTAAAACATCCTTTTCCTTCAGCAAACCCCGTTGTTTTGCTTATACGACACTCTCTTACATAACGGTAATAATAGCAGTCATAATGGCCCCTGATTCAAAAATGCATTTTAGAGGCAGGGGTGTGATGGAGGAAGTGGTTGCAGGTAGATGTAGGGAAAGTGGAGGCTCTGGTGGTGGTAGATGACTCCACTGTGGAGAACCAGCTGCTGGAAAACTGGAAACACACAGCACCTGAAATTGGTCTGAGGACTGTATTAAAAAGGTACCAACAGGGGGTCATTAACATGTGCGCGTGCGAGCATGTGTGTGTGTGTGTGTGTGTGTGTGTGTGTGTGTGTGTGTGTGTGTGTGTGTGTGTGTGTGTGTGTGTGTGTGTGTGTGTGAGTCTGAAGGCCTCGGACGGTAGCTACTCTACTGCAGAGGAGAAGAAGAGGTGAGGGGTGAATGAGTCCGACCGCAGGTGTAAATTATGTGCGTTATGGCCACGCGACTGACAGCAGCTCTATTGAAGTCAACCAGCTGCAACAAATAAAAGGTTGCTGGAGGTCACACAGACCTCTACTCCCACAATCCTCTGCTGCACCCAAAGGGAAGACCCGTAAAACTCTCAACTCCGGCTAGCACGACTCAAAGACGAGTTGCAGTTGAGTTTTAAATTTCACATTTTTCATTGCTGCGAGCACCATAAATGAAATTCCATATATATCTGAGGAACAGGTTTTGGAAAACAAGTGACTGACTGTAGTGTGTGTGTATGTGTGTGAATCACCTGACTATGTCCATGGCCTGATAGATGATTTCTGATTGGTCGACTGCTATGACCTTCTTGGCCCCAGCTCTGGCAGCAAACATGGACAGTATGCCAGTCCCACAGCCCACATCAAGCACCACCTGCGTGATGGGAGGGGAAAGGGGGGGGAGGTGGGACAAGTGCAAGAAATGACAAGTGGAAAAAAGTTAATTTGAATATTATTTCAGGTAGCATCATTAGCATGAAATAAAACTGTTGGCTGTAGACGTTGTGGTGTGAACGTGGCTGCTGGTCAGATTCTTGTCCGGTAAAACATCTTCCACAGTTTTTGTTTTTTTGTCACCTAAACTTTTGTTAGCAATTTACAAGTGGCTAACAATTAATGGGAAAATAGCTTTTGACCGAAGTTCATAAGATTTAAGAACTTATCTGGTTGCGGGTCTTGCACAACTTGACAGTTTTTATATTTTTAGGAAGAGGTAGGAACACTGCTATGCAGAAAACAAATGTATGTTTATACCTACAGCATACTGCATATGCTTTATAAATCTATCCAAGCATAACATTTCAGCCGATTGTACTAACATCTGGACATCAGGTCATCCAAATCAAAGGTCTGAATGTGTATGCATGCTGTCCTCAGCACCTTTACTGATTAAACAGCTCCCTCAAGTACATTTTTCCAACAAAACAAACCCTTCTATTTTAGGTTCCCATAGGTTACAGTTAATTTGTTCGTCTTCGCCCCCGACTGGTGTTTAATGGCCGAGGCACAGCTGCAGTGACTATACACGTCTCTATATGTAACACTGGGTTTATATGGGTCTCTATTTAAGGCTTTAACCTCCCTGAACGCATCCCGCTGCCTTTATGGGTTCACAGAGGGTCGCCAAAACACTGCTGACACTACACAACTCCTCATGCCTTTCTCCATATTTCTGTACTGCTCTCCCCCTCTCTTTACAGTACTGTAACAAGAATGTCCTGTTTTGTTCTCAATCTAGTTCCTGTAGAAGGTGACACTTCCCTTTCGCCCGAACGTTTCGCCTGTGACAGGGAAAATGTGCGTTCCCATCAACAAAACCTGCCTCCCTCCTCTACAGCCTCATCCCAGCACTAACCAGCAGCCGCCCATATAATGGATGGTCATGATACAGGCCACTGCTTCCAGCAACTAACGGCAATGGTAAAGAGACAGGGTGGGGGCGAGTTGGAAGGGTTTTTGGGAGGGAGAGGGTGGGGGTGGGGGCTGTTATGGGTTTGGTGGTGGATTGCATGTGTCTGTTATCAGCACTCTGCAGTTGACATTCAAGACGCTAATAAAGTCACACTGTGTTTTAAATCAGACACCATCACCTTACTAATGCCTTTCCTGCAAAAGGCACACGCCTATTTCTGTTAATGGGCTTGGCTGCACATTACATCAGCTACTAGGGGTGGGGGAAAAAATTGATACAGCATAGTATCGCAATATTTTCCATGGCAATGCTGTATCGATATACAGACTCCAAGATCTTTTAGTATATATGTGTTGGTCAGTTTGTCTGCTTGACAGTCCCATTTTGCAGCAATAAAATTGAAGTGAGATGAACAAACCGAGAAATGTATCTTTTTAGATAAAACAGATGTTGACAAAGTTTTCTTTTGGGGACATAATTTGAAATTGGGAAAAATTTGAAGTTGGAAAAAAGGTAAAAAATTGCAATATATTGCAGAATATTGCAATATCTTTAAAATCGCAATAATATTGTATCGTGACATAAGTATCGTGATGATATCGTATCGTGAGGCCTCTGGTGATTCCCACCCCTATCAGCTACCCTGCGCATACTGTATACATACCATAATAAACATAATATCTGTTTGCATTGGTTCAGCCGGCTCACCTTGTCTCTGAACACTTCGGGGTTGCGGTACATGAAGTCACGGTAACTCTCCGTGCGCACTTTATCCTGTGGAGAGAATATTCAAAAATGAAGACGATACACGCAGAAACCAACTTTTCTTGAGTAAAAAAAAAAAAAAAAAAAAAAAAAAAAAAAAAAAAGAGTTAAAAGAGAGAAAAGAATATAACACCTTTTTTCCAGTTCTACAACTGCTTGCATTAGGATGCTTATGTTGTGAAGTTTAATTCAACATGGGCCTTATCAGCCCCCTTGGGAAAAAAAAATCTCAGAGCACGGCATGTAAAGCTTTTTCTACACCGGTGCAGATAACAGCAGATCAAAACAGACTGCAAGGGATTCTTGGAAATTCCAGGGCAAATCTATGGGATAAATACAAGTGGGAGGGATCCTGAAATTTCTAGTGAAGGCCAGGTCAGGACTCGCTAATTAACCTGCCAATCAAATCTGCCCACAAACCCCAGCAACTCCTCTCTGGAGGAAAAGCTACAGAATTGATTAAAATAACAGAAACATGCCTTAGTGCAAGATACCTTAGAATTGAGGAGGTTGTATTCGATAGTTAACTCTTGGAAGATATTTACAATTTAAAAAAATCATTAGTAATGGGACTATGATAACCAAGACTCATTCACTGTTCATTGTACTCAGCTAGAACAGTCAAATAAGCTCTGATATCAACTATTACCACTGTGGCGGCTGTGGCTCAGTGGTAGAGAGGTTGCCAGCCAATCGGAAGGTTGGTGGTTCGATCCTTGGCCCTGCAGTCCCATGTCGAAGTGTCCTTGGGCAAGACACTGAACCCTGAGTTGCCCACGATGCTGCGCAGTGTAAATGCGTGTGAATGATTATCTGATGAGCAGGTGGCACCTTGTACGGCAGCCTCGGCCACAGTGTATGAATGTGGTACTACATGGTTCCTGTACTATGTTAAAGCGCTTTGAGTAGTCGTTGAGACTAGAAAAGCGCTATACAAGAACAGCCCATTTACATATTACATTGCCTTAAAAGACCATGAAAACACAAAAAATCATAACAAAAAATACTGTAGAAAAATATCAAACATCAGTTAAACTTACGGTCGAATGATTTGGGGAAAACATTTAATTTCTATCTTTTTTACCAACACTGCAGCGGAAAATTAAATATTGTTATTAAATAAGGTGTGGGTATTGTTTCTTTTTAGATAAATCTAAACCTGTCCATTAGGATAATGTTGGGTAAAATAAAGGCTGTAATTGCAGATTGAAAAATGAGTCCCAGCTTCCTGTTCAGCCACCCCGATGGCACACCAAAACTTCCCACAAAATCTCAAAAGGTGAGCTTAAAAGCAAACAAAGTGAGGCCGGTTTACATTGAAAAGATTCTCACCTCCTTCATGTCACACTGATTGGCCAGTGTCCATGTTTTATTAATCAGTGACAAATTAAAAGTGGATTCATTTCATACGGTAGTGACTTACGTCTAACTCACGTCATACTCAGAAATCACGACGCCCTCTTCTCTCACACACACACACACACATACAGTACATAGAGTGCGTCATAGGTGATGCACTTCACAGCGACTTGTGAAAGATTTGACCACATTCTACCGCAAAGCCCCCCCATCACGTGTTCTCTGCTTTCCTGAGGCTCTGGTGGAGTTTACAGCCTGACGCACACACACGACGCAAAACTTAACAGCGCTTTGCACCAATCAGGACAGCGAACAGGAATATGTCTAAGCACTGCGGTAAGTAGAACAGGAAGGGAGGAGACAGAGCTGACAACCCCCCCAACCCCCCACCCTGCCCAGCACCGCTTGCGGACACTTTCAGGTTTCAGCATTTGAGCAGCGTAAAACTGTATATCCACGTTGCGAGCATCCCCCATGCAGCAGCACTGCTGGTGTCTCACATGAGAACGCTGCACTTATTGCTGATTTATCACTTTTGAGAAAATGTCTTGTCCTCAGTATCAATGTGTGCATAAAGACGATCATTTTTCATTTACATGCTACATGGAAATCTCTCAGCCAAGACGTACGCTGATGAACCCACATTTGCGCCTGGGGGAGTGACTCATAAGACTGTAATGAGACCTGCAGGCCTGGTCAGAGAGAGAGAGAGTGTGTGTGTGTGTGTGTGTGTGTGTTTTTTTTTGCACAATTCAGACCTTCAGCATCTCCTCGTGGATGCTATAATGGCCGTATGAGCTGAAGTAGGCCTCGTCCTCGTCCTCCCGGAGCTCGGCCACAGCGCCCGTGTTACCAGATCTGCCGGTTTCTGCGTTCAGCACCAAGCCCTGGGCCAGCAGCCTGAAAGAACACCGGAGAGAACTGCGGTTAACTTCTAATATTAGGACATGGGACAAAAGCACCAACCAGAAAGCAGAAAGCACACACACAACCTTCATGCAGGACGTAGCAGTAAATGGAGAAGATGGGAGGCATTAATCTTTCTAACTCTCTTCCAACCCCCCCCCCTCCATCCCAACCTCACTCTTTCTGTAATTTTCCCTTTTTGACTCCCCCCCCCCCCCTTCCTCACTTTAACCTCCATGCTGCAGTGGAATTTTCCCATTGCTTTTTATCTTTCCCCTTCCTCCAAACTTCTTCCACAAGGTACTCTAGTTGGTGTTTCTACAATACTGGGTTCACTGTGTCCCCCTGCTGGCCCCAGGGGGGTAGTGCAACCGCAAAGCAACACACCGAGTATGTACTGCAAGCTCTCGAGAACATGGAAAGAAATCAAATCTACCCAAGATTAACATGAAATAAACGTATAGACAACCACATCACATTTAGCGGTTATTAATAAAGAAAAAATGGAAATGCATAAACGTCACTGACTTGAGTTTGTGCAGGTCATCCATGGCTCTGGCCAGGGCCTCCTCTGAGTTTCGGGCTCTCTCCTCAGCGGCCCGTGCCCTCTGCTGCAGTGCATCGTGGGACTCTGTCCCAGACGACGGGCACATCGACAGGCTTGACCCCTCACAGAGCTCCTCAGGGTCTGCGAGAAACACAGAGGGGAAGACAAACGGAGATGTAAAATATATAGGCTCAACACAGTGACTAACACAGGTTAAAAATGCAAAAAAGAAAATCAAATAAAAAATAGTGCACATTGTATATATTTTGTGTATTTATGCCCTGCATGTTTTCTGTTGCATTTTAAACGGCTACACAAAACGTTTTCCTTGAAGGAACAATGAAGTGAAGTAAAGTGGATGTGATGATTTCCAGGTCATATCTAAAAAAAATAATCTGCCTAAATTCAGATTTTCAGACCTTCCAGTGTTTTTAAAATCCTTATAAAAAAATAACTCTATGAAAGAAATGGTTGTTGCTTTTGTTTGGAGTGCTTGTTTGATTCCTGCCAAGATTTGGCAAAACATGAAATTATGTTATAGCCACACATTTTCATCAGCTACAAATGGAGCAAAAGCTCAAATATCATCAGAGAGCAAGGGCTTCTTTGTGGAGCTGCCATTTTGCACCGTCATTCAACAAACATACAGGGAGAAAATGCACTGCAGAGGAGGCACAGAGGACTGAAACAGGTAGGTCACTCCTGCATTTTCTCAACTGGAATATTACATTACATGTCATTTACCCAAAGAGACTTACAATTGCTATATGTCAGAGCACGCTTCAGGAGCAACTAGGGGTTAAGTGTCTTGCTCAGGGACACATTGGTTGATTTATCGCAGTGGGAATCGAACCCAGGTCTCCCACACCAAAGGCATGTCTCATATCCACTGCGCCATCACCACCCAATGACCCAGAATAAATCGGTCACACTCCACTCCACTAATGCTCTCTGCACCTACATGCAAAACTAAATCCTGCTCCTTCTCTAATGGCTTTTAAAAAGGATTCTGGGAAACGTATAACTGACTGTAGGTAAGTTAAAAAAGGCTACACCAGAAAAATGACAAAAGATTTACAACAAAATTCCATAACAAATGATTTTGTGAACTATACTAAATATTATATGAGGATGTACAACAGTTGATCGGACAACAAGACTGAACAGCAATCGGAACTAGTTGTTCTGCCTCGTTAAACATCATATACACCGTGAATGCCTTCCGGGAGAAAGTGTGCGTCCTCATCCCGAATTCCCACAATTCAGCACCTCTCGCCCCTATCTATGGCGACAGGGTTTTCTCCCTGCCTCCAAGTGTGCCCATTTGGAACAAATATTAACGCTTATGCCTTAATATTGTTTGGATGACACTTTAAATAAACCAGTTTATTTGAAGCGTACTGAACCCTTTACACCTCTCTCCTCTGGACCACGGCTGAGACCCGGGACAAACAAGTACCAACAAATATCAGCCGGCTAAATGGGAGTGTGTGAGTTTGTGTTTGTGAGTGACTTACAAGCCAGTTCCATGAGGGGCTTTTAAAATCTAAAAACTTATCCAACAACTATGTACTGAATAATTTGAAGGGCTTCCATAACGTTGCTATTCAACTTCTAAAATCAACATTTGAATGCTTTTCATTTACTTTTTTTGCATGTCTATTAAACCTGGTATTTCTGCACTGTTGCAGATTAAGCTACACTAATATTATTAGTATTATACCATTTGTAGAAACAGATTCCAATGGTGGCTGCGGAAGATTGTTTCCAACTCGTGTGATCCAAACATTTCCTCTCGTAGCATAATGTTTCTATAAGCCTAAAAGGTGCGATTGTTATTTTGTCATTATTTTATGCCCCAATTGGATCAGCCTGCTGCCTAAATGTATTTATGTTGATAAAACTGACGAGTTACATATTGAAAGTTGATCTAATAAAAAAGGCTAACTCATTTAATCCGATGAATCACTTTATTCAAAGCGAGCATTGCCGAGGAATTCTTATTTTTTAGGGTGATGATAGACATACAATGTTACTCAAACTGCCGTCAGTTACTTGAAAATTCAAAAACTAAAATCTGTGGGATGAAGCTTGAAGGAGTTGCTGTACCTGTCTGCAGCAGGGGGTCGTCCTGTAGGACTGGTCGCAGGTAGTCTTCGCCCTCCCAGGGTAAGGGAGCGTCTGGCAGCACCGTCAGACAGGATGCAACACATTTCTATAAACAAAGATATCAGATCATAAAAATATCCATCAATCCGATTGCACTTTTTATAAGTCGTACTGCATTTACGTAACTGTCAGTGGATTTGTTTTGGAGGAAATATTGACAATCCCGATGAACACAAAGGTATGAACAAAAAATGTAAACAGAGAAATGTAACAATATAGTGTAACTGTTAAATCCCATCTCATTACAGACAGTACTTACTGTTGACCGTATGTAGTTGATCATCTTTATGTAACCGTAGTCGTCTAAATCTAATAAAAAAAAAAAAAAAAGGTGCGCCATTTCAACATAACTCAATAATCCTCTGGTTCTTAAGGGATGCAGAGAGCATCTGGGTCTACTTACTGTGTTTCCTTATCAAGTCTACAAGGTTGACCTGGTGCTCAGCCGTGCAGTGCTGCAGGGTGGCAGGCACAGAGCTCAGCAACCTGAAAACCAAAGTTACTAATTAGGCAGGGAAATCGGTTTCATTAAAATGTATAAGCTTACACATAGTCATCTCTCAAAACCAAAACCAGTTTTATTGCTTTGTTCTCCTCATCACCTACAAAGCCCCCCTCCTAACTCACTGACCTCCTGAACCAACATACTCCTACCCGCACACGCCATCCTCCTCACCCGGTCCCAGCACCGGACCAGGGGGGGACAGGGCCTTCCCCATTAGTGCCCCCCTCACTCTGGAACTCTCTTCTCAAACACCTCAGACATTCTCCCTCAGTCCCCTCTTTCAAAACCACACTCAAAACCCACCTTTTTGCTTTGACTGGTTCTGTTAATGTTGTTTTTACTAGGGCTGTGCTCGATTGAAGAAATTCTTAGTCGACTAACACTCATTCAATTGTATCGACTAATCGATTAGTTGATTTAATCGACAGATCTGTAAATCTGAGTTTCTCCGCAAAGAGTCATGCAAAAGCACCACTTTAATTCTTGTGTTTACCAGAGATGTGCTCGTACGTTTCTTGGAAAGAAGTTATTCAGCATGAAAAAAAGCATCAAACATGACTAATCGACTAAAGAAATCTAAGTTGACTAAGACCAAAACAACCGATTAGTCGACTAATCGACTAAGAGGGAGCAGCCCTAGTTTTTACCATGTAAAATGCCTTGTAAAATATACTGGATGATAACATTTTATGAATTTAAAACGCTTGGTTCTGGAGTTTGGATTTCCAATTATTATTGTACCTGTTCATGTCACAGTCCCGTGGGTTTGTAAGCAAGGATGAAAACATCTGTGCAGACTGACTTACCCAAAATAATCGAAATCTTCTTGACTGGTTTTGAGCTTCCAAATAGAAACACCCAGCGAGAGTGAAGAGACACTGTTCGGATTATTTGTGTTCCGATAACTGGCTACTAAGTAAACATGCAAAGTCATCTCACCTGTCACAGAACAGACAGGTAACGGTAACTGGCTGACTGTCCTCCTCGTCCTCCTCCTCCATCCACTGCGCTTCATCATTATCAATGTCTTCATCATCACCGTCAGAGAGCTCGGGCATCTCGTCAGCCACTCCATCACCGTCTGTCAAAGTGGAGCCCTTATTATAGCTGTATGTACACACTCACTTCGGCAGTGTCGATGTAGCTTAAGCTAATAACATTGCTCAGACACATTAGCATCAACGTTACAGCGGGGCAAAAAAGGCTGCTAACGCACCGTGTGACGCAACAAAAGACAAAGTTCATTAACTATATACGTAATGGAAATTGTCGCTAGCCAAAATAAGCACACAGCTACAGTTTGGGGGGGTTTAAATGTGCTACTTACCACACTCACGTGGGTCTGTGTACTCTGCCATGATGTCGCCTTGGTTTCAGCAGCAGTCAGTGGACTTCCTGATGACGTTTGGTGACGTAAAGAAGTCAGAAGAGGCCCTTCCAGATGAACACCACAAGATGTCGCCAAAGTTTATGTTATGACGCAGCGGATCTTCAGGTGACAAATGATGACACCTCCAGATCAACAGGTTTTTATTATCACCTATTAAAGATCTTCCACTCTATTCAGTTTCCACCCACAGTCATCTAACCTCTACCACCAACACAATGCTTACTTTTACCATTATTATTCATAATATTAATTATAATTTGAGAATGCTGGTTCTATAAATGTAGCCTTATCTGCTTACAGGTAAACAATAACTCTGGGGATGTTCTTTTCTTTTCAAGGTGCTCAAATACGTTGTTGTTTTGATGAAACACCATCGGCATCTTAGTAATTATTTATTATAATAATAATAATAATACATTTTATTTAATGGTGCCTTTAATGGCACTCAATGTCATCTTAGATCACATAGGATCAGTAATCAAACATGCAATAAGCAACAGAGCATAGGTCAGCAATGAGGTAAAATCGGTTTAAAATAAGATGCAGTTGTTGCAGTTAAATAAAGATTTATTTATTTACTTATTTATTTATCTTAAACCCATAAACGATATAAAATAGCCTACATTTTCTGGAGAAGAATGAGTCCATGTCATGTATTTAGAGTCCAGTGAATGTAACCACATTTAGTCACAAGGCGGTGCTGCTGGATCAAGGAAAGAAAAGGCGATCGTATTTGAATATCAGATCTCAAACACAAATTCAAAGTGCTTCACAGAGCAATGAAATACATCAAAACACAAGAATAGGGAAATAAAATTCAGTAAAGTGGAAGAAATAAGTTAAAATAAAATAAAATAGAGATAAAGTCTAGGGACACAAGTTGATTATTGTATTATCTGGTCTGTCTACCTTCAATACACATTTACTCCATCTGTATTTGTTTTGTTTTATTTATTTTGAACAATCAACATACTATAAAAGACGAAAAGAAAAACTAATCTGATAAAAACACAAAATGAAAACAAAATCACATATCAATCCAAATCCATCAAAAAAGAAAACAAAGGATGAGCTCGAGAAGGAGAGAAGGAGCAGGCAGAAGCATAATGCTTATAAAGTCCTGCCCCTACTACTATTAATAGATATGCATATACAGCAAACAAAAGTTGTAAGTCATACAATAATCCAATACCTTAATCAACATACAACTATACACTGTATACATTCCCATTCATATATTCAGGTATGAATATATTGGTCAAGTATTGTTTTCTTGAATCTTTCATATTTTTGAACGGTTTAATATTATGGCTCCGTTTGATTTAATTGTTTACAATCCACAAAGTCACCCCACAAACTGGAATACACATACTTTAAACAGTAGTTCGTAGGCGCCTGGGTAGCTCACCTGGTGGAGCGCGCGCCCATGTACAGAGGCCACACAAAAACAAAATCCTAAAAGAGTAGTTTGTACAAGAGGTTGTTGAATATGAACACACATGCTGGTTGTTATTGTTATTCTGGATATTTGACATTGCATGCTAGCACATGCAATATTTGAACTTGGTTCCAAGATGATTTGTCTTAAAAGAAAACAAATTCACCAAGAAAAGTAAGATCATAGGTTCAAATTCATGATGAAATCAAACTGGCTGTATAGCAGTTAACACCTTAAATTCATAACTTCTAGGATCACAATTTAGTTTTAGAGACGTGTAGACAAAATTACTAACCAAACCCTAATTCACCAATTTTATTCAAAAATGTTGCATTGCTGGAATCCCATTAAAAATTCATATCTTCAATGGATTGCATTGTATCTGCATGTTACAGATACTGTTAAATCCAAAATGAACAAACACTGTTACTTACCTGTAATATAACATAGGTAGACAATAGGTATTGTCAATGTGTGCAATGTATGCCGTACTGATGTAGTATAGCACAGATATAGACACCAGATATTAATATGCATAGTCATTATGGAAACATTTTCCTTGCCCTGCCTAGGGACTGCAGATGTAAATTAGCCTAAGGCTAACTCTGGTACGATGCATCAAATGGCAACATTTATGTTAAAAATTGTACATGGTCCCTAACAAATAAAATGAATAAATCAATCAATCAATCAATCAATCAATCAATCAATCACACACACACGCACAGTTAAATATTTATAATATTTTAATGAAAAGTTTAAAGACATCCAATATTTTAATCTGGTGTAAAATAAATTCAAGCATTTACTTTAAGGCAGTCTCCAAGCACAAATGTGCACATCAAAAAGTCTGGCAACAGTTCCCTGATGAAAATATAATAATTTTAAGACCCAAGAAATGAAACCCAAATATAATTTTAAGATTAAGTAATGTGAAAATCCTTTGACATCATGAGGATGATGATAATGAGGATGTAAGTAGTGTTTGCAGTATGTAGTCCTCTCTGTATATCTGTTGAAATGACCTGAAAAGAAAAGAAAAAAAGTTTGGGGACAGGTCACACAGAAAGTCACAGTCAAATTCAATTAAGCCAATTCTTTGAACTGTCAAAGTCCAAAGAATCGGCTTAACTTTGCACAGGTACAGCTTTAGAGCATAAGGAATATGGCTCAATCAGTTTTGCGTTTCATTTGGAGAGTCCATTCTATAAATCTTTACCACAGCCGTAAGTGGGCTGTGTCAAAACATGAAGGAATCTAAGATCTAAGTAATTCAACAGTGCACACTGCCATTTAAGTCTCTTTTACGTTTACAGGACTAGGGCATTACCATTATGGAGACAAAAAACAAACTTCTGCTTCCATAAAAAAGTTAATACTGTGCAGCCACCCATTTGTGTGATGCACTACCCCACCAGTGTCCTGTGTCAAAGTGTAAATGGATTGACGTTCATAGTCGTCAGATTGGAGTAGAGTCCAACATGGGTCAGTCCCATGTCAGGAAACATTGCTTGATCATGAGTTATCAGTATAAATGGGGAATAGGTTTCTAACTAGGGTTGCACGATATTGACAAAATGTGATATTGAGATATTCATTTTGATGTTTTTAAACATATGTAAAATCACAAAAGTTATGGGAAAACGCATAAAAATAAGTTTCATAATTGTGATTGGACTGGTTCAACATGGATAAATAAATATCGACCATGTCTACAGAACAGGACATGTTTTACTGGTTGTAAAATAAATAAACAGGACAACTTTTCTTTCACTTCTCTGATTTTTTCCATTTTGTTGTCTCTATCTATTTCTTCATTTACATGGTCACTCTGTTGATATATGCCCACACGTCACATGGTACGCTCCACAGGGTTTGTCACGTAGTGGACCAGTGTGCTGACAAAATATTGCATACTTATTGCGACACTTTCTATATAATATTGCGCAACTTGATATCGCGATAACGATATTGAGTCGATATATCTTGCACCCCTATTTCTAACCTCAGTTTGTTTCCTGCCCTCTCTTATGTCCCTGCACTCTCTCCCAGACTGGCGATGGCTTTGTTCTCCAGGATCTCCGTCTTCTGGTCAGGTTGAAGCAGAGTGTTTGCCACCATCGCTTTCGCCACCGCTTGGATTGAGATGGCCATGGACGTGGAAGACACAGCAGAAAGAGCACTGAAGAATTTCCTGGCGATCCACTCCGCCGGCCGACTCTCCTGCCTATCTACCAACAAAACCCTGTTGGAGAAAAACACAGAAGGTATTGATGATTTAGAGATTGGATTGGGTTGAGGTATTTGATGGTGAACAACCACTTAATACAGCACATTTGACAAGAATTATTTTTTTTCCTCCACTGGGGTAATTAACAACATTGATTCTCAACATGTCACTTCAAACAAAAGTCGCATGGTGCCTTGTTTACTGGACGGAGTTGTGGTAACCTGTCAGAACTGCCAAATTAGCAGCAGGGGAGTCTCAATCTCAATCCCAGTCCATGAAACATTAGTAAAGCGTAATGTTTATTACTTCTTATACTGCACTGTCAATTTTATTCTTGTCTTTTAATGTTTTAATTTGTTTTTTAATCGTTTTCTAACTACTCTTTAATGTTTTATGTAAAGCACTTTGAATTGCCCTGTTGCTGAAATGTGCTATACAAATAAAGCTGCATTGCCTTCTTCGAGAGTTGATATCGACTAATGCCGACCATACACTAAGACTTTCTAAAGGATTAAAGTCTGATAATCCACACATCTAAAAAGTCAGTTTTTTAGTCACATACTATAAGATTTTGCAAAGACTGGGGATCACTTGAAAATAATAATAATAATAATAATAATAATAATAATAATAATAATAATAATAATAATAATAAATTGAATTTATATAGCACTTTTCACAAACTCAGAGTCGCTTTACAGGGCAGTTAGAAAATAAAAACAATGGAAAACAAAACAAATTTCAGGCACAGATGAAAAGGGGGGGGGGGGGGCTACGGATAGGCAGAGGTGAAGAGATGGGTCTTGAGGCGGGACCTGAAGATGGTGAGGGACTCCGAGGTGCGGATCTCTAGGGGAAGGGAGTTCCAGAGCATGCTCTGGAGAAGGCTCTGTCCCCAAAATTGCGGAGGTTGGACTTGTGGATGCAGAGGAGACCGGCTGAGGTGGATCTGAGGGCCCGTGGGGGTTGGTACAGGGGAGAGGAGGTCAGTGAGGTATGAGGGGGCCAGATGGTGGAGGGCTTTGTAGGTGAGGACCAGGATTTTGTAGATGATCCGGTGGGAGATAGGAAGCCAGTGGAGTTGTTTTAGGACTGGAGTGATGAAAAGTCGTCGTTCCTATCAGCATGATGAACTACAAGCAGCTATCAGATGTAATTATCCCTCTCCACATTCCCACAATCCATTGCATTTTGTGTGTTTAGATAATGTCACACGTCTAACAAAGCTTACTGCAGTTCAGTTGGAAGAGGACGCATATTTTCAGGCACATCTGTGCAAATATTTGGTATTGGTCAAGTTGACAAGATGCGGTTTAACAGTTTCGCTATAAGACAACACTTCTGTACATCATGTATTCATGTTTGTATTTTTTTGTTTGGGAATATTTTTACTTTTTTTTTTACTTGTCTCATTTGGTGAATTGGAAGTCGCATAAAATGACTGAATTGAGTAAATAGATAGATCTCTCACCCCGGTCTGTAAATGGCATATCTGTCAAAACTCAGCGCCTCAATCTCTGCTTCCACTTGTCCCTAGGAGAAAAAACATTTCATGTTGATCTTTCAGCGATTGCCCAATGTTATTGTTCAATGATATACACAATGGTATACAGTACTTCAGATTAAAAAAAAAAAAAAAAAAAAAAAAACAATACTTCAGTATGTGGCATGCAGTAGAGGGAGAAAATAAAATATCGATACCTTGACTTTGAGGTAGAGGAAGTTGCTGTCTTTATCAGCTCCTCTGGAGGACTCCAGGTGGAACTGGGTGCTGCCTCCTGCTTTGGCCAGCTCTGCTGATTTTAGAACATAGTCGTGATCAACGCGGATGAATCCTTCCTGAAATAACAGAGAGAAGAAAGAGAAGATTTATTTTGAATGCATTTGACACTGACATGTGTCTGCCAAAGAATTAAAGGTCCCATGGCATGAACATTTCACTTTATGAGGTTTTTTAACATTAATATGAGTTCCCCCAGCCTGCCTATAGTCCCCCAGTGGCTAGAAATGGTGATAGGTGTAAACCAAGCCCTGCCATAGAAATTGCAGAATGCTAAACATGTTTGAGTTCATTTATAAACAGCAACACTATTACATAGTTGGTCACTATGAAATGTCCTGCTCTGGACATGTGTCTTGGTCACAACCAGTGTTTGGAATAACGCCGTTTAAAAGAACGGCGTTATGTAACGACATTATTTTTTCAGTAACGGTGTAATCTAACTAATTACTTTTCCCTGTCGTTACAACGCCGTTAACGTTACTGGACATTAAATGCGGTGCGTTACTATGCATTGATTGAATAAATTGTGAGGAGGTGGGTTAATAACGAGGTAAGCGATTATGATTGGCTAAGGCAGAGTCATGTTTCATGGTAGCCAATCAGAGCCAGTGTTTTTACACACGGCAGCACACACGCAAGCTAAACAGAGATTCGATGAAGCAGCAGAGATGGCGAGTCAGGACCAATTCGATGAAAAGTTAGCATTTTCAAGGTGGAGATAAAAGCACTACTTCAAATTCATTGTGGTCAAAGGCAAGAACGTGCATGTTATGTGTACATTATGTCCAGGAGTGAAGACTTTGTCGACATCCGTTGTAAGCAACTCTAATTTAATGAAGCATCTCACAACGACACGCATCTACAAAGCTAGTGGCCAAAACACCGATACCTCCCCCACAGATGATAGCTCGCCATCCTCTAGCAAAGAAGGACTCGGAGCAAAGTCCTCCAAGCAGCAAAAGCTAGATCTTTCTGCCTCACAACAAAAACCTATGACACAGGCTGAAGTCAACCGTATGATAGGCAGGTATGTTGTTAAAAGTAGGCCTATGTGTGTCATATAAGTTTATAAGGAGCAACTTTAGTAACGCAGTAACGGAAATAGTTACTTTCCCTGGTAACGAGTTACTTTTATTATAGAGTAATTCAGTTACTAACTCAATTACTTTTTGGAACAAGTAGTGAGTAACTATAACCAATTAGTTTTTTAAAGTAACGTTCCCAACACTGGTCACAGTGAAAAAAAAAAAAGCTTATTTAAACAGAATCTCTATAAAAAACAATCCATGTGTTAATGTGAATATACTGTATATACATATCTACAAATTTAAATGGGATCCCTATAAAAAAAAAATATTTAAAAGGTGCTCTATGCGATGTTGGGTGACGTTACTTCTTGTTGAAGTATTGTCAAACAAAACGGAGGCTAGCTTGCCCCTCCCTCCTCCTCCTCATCCCGTCCCCTCCCTTCCATGTTTCCTGAAACAGTCATGAACGCACATTGTGGAAGTAGCCTACGTGCTAACGCTGCTGCGGTGATGGCTCAACCAGCTCCTTCTTGTCGGTTATTGGCTGGAAGACTGTTTGTTATGTTTTGTGGTGCAGGTTGGCGCAGTTTGTTTTTGTTGGTGTTTGTGGAGCCTGAGCTGTCTACAGAGACCGCGTTTTTTTACAGTGTGTTCAGGGGACAGGCAGCTAGCAGATAGTGAGGAGATGTTTGCTGTATGTGACGAAAAATGTTGTAGCCTAAAAAACGCGTGACATCGCTTAGAGCACCTTTAAGAGTACAGTACAGATACTGTATACTATATTTTGGTAATTGTGTGCTACAATACCCACAGTAAAATTGTAATCAATTCAACAGTGAAGTATCCACATATGGATTTATACAGTTTAACTTACAGTCCCTGCTTTCGCTTTGGTTGTTCCCAGGCAGCAGTAGCCAACATCATGGCCTCGGAAGGCTGCAGCATAATCGCCGAGCTTCTCAAAGTCCACCACCTCTTGTACCTGGAGGTATAAAAGACATAACAATGTCACTATCGACATGTTGAATCTCAGGTAATGGGAATTGTCAACTGAGTAGAGAATTAACCCCCTGACCAGGTTTGCATATGCTTTGTCCTCAAAGGTGAGCTGTCTCCTTCCGATGAGAGTAATCTTGGAGAAGATGTTGCGCCTCAGCAGCTCTTGAAGCAACATCTTGCCCGTTTCCCCAGAGGCACCAAGGATGAAACAGCTTTTATTTTGCTGCTGGAAGTTTTCCTCCAGAGTCTTTATGTCCTCGGCCATGCTGTGTGCCAAAAAAGAAATTGACTGTTGGTAAACACAGGAAGGTTTTGCAGGCAATGTGCAAATGTGAAATATGCTGTGCAAACACGGTTTACTATTTTGGCATAAGGCATGTTTTTACATACTCATTTCGGCATAAATAGGAAATTCAGACTGCTATTATCATGATAAGTAGTGCCATCTCCAGACAGGACGCTAGCACGGTGTTAGGACAGAGGGAAATTGACAGCAATGTTTCGACACTGGTAGTTGACAGTAATCGAGTGTACTAATTGTTAAAAAACTAGTATGTAGTGGATGAAATTCATGACGAATTTATGAGAGAGTGCATAAAATTCCACATCCAGTCGTAGTTTTGTTTTAGAACATATAAGTAGCTATGTATTTAAAAAAGAAAGGTAACTTTAAATGCCCGTTTGGTTTGACGTTCGCTCTTTGATTACCCACGAGGACCCAGGGACTAACGTTACGTTCTTAGGTTAAGTCAATCTTTGCCTCTCTCGGACGTTAACAGTGGTGTTCTACAGATATAGGACTATTGTAGCCAACATTAAGCATTAAACATGACCTATAGTTGCATTTAGCTAACATTACGCGACATGTAATTGGTGTTGAGTCGCTTGTAACGTTATGTGTCACGTTTAGCTTGCAGAAAAGCTAGGGAGACAACCGCTGTTCATTACCTGGTGTATTTAACCGGATCAGGGTCGTTGAAATAATTCAAAACCGCTGCAATGACACAAATTAGGACAGTTAAGAGCCCGGTCGCATTTCCTAGGGTGGTGACCAGTTGTTGCATAAGAGACATTGCTAATGTTAAACACCCATCGTAACAACGATTAAATTGCTGGATCACTTCCTGGTTGCTTCATCTTTACAGAGGGTGCTCTTTTTGTATTGAGCTTCGGTGATAGGCTGAGGAAACTATCGTCACCGTCAACGACAGACCATAGACTGTCAATGCGACAGACAGACGGCACAGGTTCACAGCAGTACTGGGTTAATGTTTGGTATGATATGATAGTAGGCTTAAATCAAAAGAAAGGAAGAGACGCTTGAACTTGCTAATTTTTCACCATACACAACGCTTTATGAACAGCGCATGCGCACTTGAAAGAATCCTACAATATTCTGTGGGCTATTAATATTTCTCCCACTCTAGTTTCTATATCGTGGCCCATTACAGCATTATTAGTGTCAAGCTGTTGTATTTGGTGTTACCCCGTTGTGAAGTTAACTGTAATCTAATTTATTAGATGTTTCATACTCACTATCATTATCTCCCAATATGCACATCTTTTTCTTTAAAGGAATCTGTTACACACATTTATTTAAAGTGGGGTTCAATGTGTGTATGAACATTACAGGACATGTTGCAACTTTGTGTGTGTATAAACATCATTTACATTTATTAAACTATCACCATGCCCTTAGACAGACTGTTTTAATGCTGAAATATAAAGCCCAACCCCCTTCTTACACAGATTAAATTAACTCTACACCATCTCCATTCCTCTTAAAGCAGATGGAGATTCAAACCGAAAAGAAAACGATGAGCCTCAATTTACATTAACAGTTTTTCTCAATGTTTACACTCTATCACTGGTTCTTGAGACACAATGACCACAACCTGTAACTCATGTACCACCCCCCCTGAACTTATTAAAATTCAAAAAATACAAGCACATTCACTGCTTTGCACTCAGATTGCAGTTCTAAACCACACTTTTTTCAAAACGCTACACACAGTTCTCTACATTTCGCCCAGTTTTCATAAAATAAAATCTCTTGTGCCCACATTGAAAAGCACACACATTTTTTTTCTATTAGCAATCAGAGCTTTAGCAATAAAAGGGCATCAGGTGTGCTTCTCTGTTTTTGGAGCAATGGATGGCAACAAAGGAGAGGTTGCTGTGGCTCGGAGGTAGAATGGTCGCCCCTCAACCACAAAATTGGTAGTTAAGTTCCAGGCTCCTCCGGCCCCATGTCAGTGTCCCTGAGCAGGACAATGAACCACAAGTTCCTCCACGGCTTCTGTATGTATAGCTGTCCAATGCTCCTAATACTAATCCTTGAATTTCATTGCATGTGACGAATAGGAATACAGTTTTGTTTTTGTTTGAGAGAGGCATAGCAAGAGGAGTGAGAGTAAAGGCTCTGACACACCAACCCAACGGCCGACTGTCGGCAGAAAAGGCAGTCGGACTGATCAGTCGGACTGATCAGTCGGCCCGCGTCGCGACGCCGACTTGAGCGTACGTTTTGCGCGTGCGCAAAACTTAATACGTCTCCATAACAGCAGGCGCCGCTAATCTGTATTGTCGAAAAAAAAAAATGAAAACCGGAAATGACGGAACATCTCTCTAGACCTAGTAAACACAGAGAATGCTGTGGTCAGTCACTGTTTTCATCAGATGATGTTGATAGTAGTCAAGAAGGATCATTGTTGTCATTACTCGCTGAACAGAAGAAAATACGATGACTAGTAATAAGAAGATACTGCCGTTGTCAGCTCTCGGGCTTCTTCTTGTGGAAGAAGCACTGATTCGCTAATCAAGGGCTAGCACTCCACCAATCAGATTGGTCATTGAGTCCGACCGCCCACCGGCCAATTCAACAAGTCAAATCGGCCAAAATGGATGCCACCGGCTCCTGCGACTGATGACGGCACGGAACACACCAAACAGACTCAAGTCACTGACCTCGCCAGACTGTCCATGTTTTACATTGAGCACTCCAGTGTTCAATTTGTTCTTAGAAATTTCTGTTTATATGATGGTGTGTGTGTGTGTCATTTGAACATAAAATACCATTTTAAGAAGACGGCATTGTTTTGAATGCAGTTTCATTTTTGCATTCTTTTGTAGAGTTCTGAGAATACAAGGTATTCTTCCAGAAGATGTAAACAATGGAAAAGAACTGTAAAAACTCATTGCAACCTCTTCAATCTCACAAAGCTTAGTCTCACATTGCCAGACCTTCCTCCTCAGTGCTGCGGAGGAGGGTCTGGCTAGTCCACACAGCATTCCGGGATGGAAGAAAAACGTGCTCTGGTTTATTGGCATTTCTTTAAACCAATCACAATTGTCTTGTTTTGGTAGAACGTGTACATTCAAAGGTTGTTTTAGTCGTGCAACAGAAAACTCAGATTGGACAGATAGTCTAGCTAGCTGTCTGGATTTGAGTTTAAAATGCCAACACAAAGAAAGTGGAAGGTGACGGACATCTGGCCAAAATGAGGGACATCCAATGGAATTTCCGGCGCCACCTCAACAATCCAGGAAATGAAACGTTGTTGATATAGACTACACAAAGCTATATGCAAGTCTCTTTTCAGCCAGTGTTGTTTCTTGCCAACCAACATCAGTGCAGTTGCTTGCTGGGAAATAAGAGCATTTTTTACATAGGAAATACACTTTCAAAATATTTGTGTGAGGGCCTTATTTGAGGAAAATTCTATGGATGAAAAAAGCCTCTTAGGTTAAATATGGCACAGTTATTAGCTGTACAGAAAACAGGGTTTTGCAGCCACGAGGAGAAAGAGAAAGAGAGTGAGGCTCTCCAGCCTTACACAAATCAGGCACTGCATAGAAAAATCATAAGAAGGCCTTCAACTTATTTTAGGATACATTGTATCTTTACTTTCCAAACTGGGATATGTCCGGGATGGCAGCACTTGTTTTTGTGTTTTTTGGTCATGAAATTCAGCCTGGACCTGGAGTATGAACTGAATCCTGAAAAATGTCTTTGCCTTTTTCCAGACCTTCAGGGGGTTTCATTAGCAAAAACCAACACACAAAGGAAGCAAGTCCAGTCACATGCAATGAATTCATCAACACCCCATGTTTTTAACACCCCTGCCACTTTGAACACAAGGCATCGACCCAATCTAATAGAATATGATGGAGCCAGGGATGATCCTTTAAAGATGTCAGCAGTAAGAGACAGAAAGAAAAGAGGCTGAGGTTGAGAGAAGAGGCCTTAAACTGGGACTCTGCTGAAATGAAATGTCGCCTCTTTGTTCCTTAGCCGCGGGTGCTAATTGGGCCTAGCGGCGGGGAGGAAAGCTGCTGCTGGGCTCCTGTCTGTTGCACCTGTTGAGTCATTGTTTTTCACATTGATCAGACAGGAAGTAGGAGTTAGAAGGCTTAGGCCTCAGTGGGTGCGTGGCAGAAACGTTGTTCAATTTCCTTTTAGAGCTCCACTGCTGGAGGTGGAAATACCAATGGTGGTCAGTGGTCGATTGTGTTTGACCATTGATTAGTTCGCACTAAAGAACATATGGATCATAAAGAGTTGGGGTTTTTTGGGGGCTTTTTCACATTCTTAATACCTACATCACAGTCCCTCCTGTATTTCCTAAGCAGTGCATAATGTTGCTCACACAGGACATACTGCCACTGTATGTATTATGAATTAGTGATGCAATGGTGAGGTTCTTTGAAGTTGATACCAATGTTCAATATGTTCCCACCTGTACTGGCAACACATTCTCACTCCCAGGTGCCTTTGGCGTTGTTATTGACGCTAAAAGTCTCCATTAGCGCCATATCTAAACGCGCTTTATCTAAACATGCTTGTTCGGGACTATTGCCGTCACTTTGGACACAGTTAGGTTAAGGAAAAGGTCGTGGGTGGACTTATAAAAAGGTACGTTTCCATGACACGCGGGACAAGAACGGTATAGTTGGGTTCAGGAAAAGAAGAACGGGACAGTTGGGTTTAGGAAACGTGACACGCGGGACACAATCCCCGGTCTCCTGGGTGAAAGTCCTGTGTTGTTTGACCCATCCATCACCCCAACCAACCTCTCTATGATTTTCGGGCTTTCATACTACTCCCTACCGTATACTATCGCTCTTAATGCTACGTCATCTTCAAGCGCTGTGCAGCTGCTGCTCTCCCCGGTGCGTTCTACACACACTCTGAAGGGAGCTTTTTGCGTCATATCTGACGCTGACAGCCACTGCCCAAGCATCCGTATTTTACTAGCCTCGTGAGACCGTCCTGATCTCGCGAGCTCCAGGTTTCCACTCGCAGATCAGTCTGGCCTCTTGAGGCAGAGAAAATTTGGAGCCGTTAGCCAAACGACCGGGCCAATCAGCGTTGGTTTTGAGGTGGGTTAGGTGATGATAGACCGATGGTTTATCCAATCAGCTAACCAGTATTATCAGCCAGCGGTAGCCCTAATTCTGTTAGCCGCTCGCTAATGCTTTTTTTCTCTTGGATCCTTCTTTTGGAATATGGTCCAGGAACCTGAAATGGTGCCTTTTATTCCTAAATTCTCGTTACACAAACGGCAAATATCCTTTACCGACATGTTGCTTGCATGCTGAGCTTACAAGCTAAGCTTTGCCTGCAGCAGCAGGGGTGGGCTTGTGGTTGTATTTTCATACGCTTCGTGGATCTGATTGGTTGATTTGGCCCGTCTATCACCAACATAGGTGATAGACAAACGCAAATGCGAAGCAATCCATCTGGCGGATTCAGGTTAGTATTTTACGAGTTCGGAGTGAGAACGGGTTGGTACTAGCAAATATTGATACTTTTACTACAGATGCTGGTGAAAAACAAGTAGACCAAAACAGATGATGATCTTTAAAGTTGGTACTGGCAAATGCCAAGATATTATGTAATTATATTTAGACATTTGCAAATGTTAAAGGATCTGCGTCTGATTAGAGACCTTGGCTCAAAAACACATGTAGTATGATGGCTTCTTCACACCAAAACCTTATGTTATATGCAATTTTTGCAGTTGAGGCTGAAATGCGCAAACAATAAAATTTCACACTGGATGCTATAGAGCAAATAAACTTCACAGCTGAACCAGAGAACTGGGATGTTCAGTTGTAACTCAACCATACAGTATCTTCATTGTTTATAGTCTCAAAAAAGTTACCAAACTTCTTGTGATGAGAATAGGTCCAAAAACAATATCGGGTTTGTAATGATAGTCCGCTCACAGTTCAATACTGCACACAATACAGAGTTTATGGATTGACCCCTAATGATATTTGTAACTAAACTGGAATGAAAACAAACTAAAATTACAAAATTCCTCATCATTCCTTCTGAAATGTGCATACAACTGGTTCAAAGTTTCACCATTTTGACTTCTTTCAAATAAACTTTTTGTTTCTTGTAGTTTTAGTGTGAAAAGCAGATTTTTACATAAAACAAAACTGAGGAATACAACTCTGTAGATGAGAATGTATTTAAAGATAAAGAGAAAATGTCCAAACTTGGTTGGAGTCTCCAAAATCTTCACTTGGCCACAGACTCCCATTCAACAGCTTGTTAGAATTTTCAAGCAGCAGGTGAACACTGACGGTTCAGAGTGTTAATTGATGACATTTGATTACGCCCTCTGGCATTTAACAAAACTGAGCACATTTCACAATTCACAACTCATCAGATTTAGTTAGTATTTCTATTTTTAAGCTCCATGATCTGGACACATTTTTGTATTGTGATATGTTGTGCCATATGATAGCCCATATTGAATTGTAGTTTTATTTCTTTGAAGCATGCAGAAATTCTGTAAAATTGCCTGATTTGAAACATGTGTATACATGCATGCTTACAAGTACACATATCGAACACACACACACACACACACACACACACACACACACACACACACACACACACACACACACACACACACACACACACACACATGCATGCTGTACACAAACATGGCTTAAGGCTTAGGACCCTGATTCCACAGACTCTGGAGTGTGATGCTAATGATGGAAATTAATGGAGCCTGACAGCACAATCTGCTGCCCATTGTCTCCCAATAAACAGCTTTGCAGTCCACATGAGCCACAGAAAGGACGGGAGGTTTAAGCTGAGACAGTGAGAGCAGGAGACAAGCAGGGTGGAGGGTCAGACCTCAGGGGACAGCGCTGATCCTGAAGTGGGGATTAGCTCAATTAGAGAGGCACTGTCTGATCAAGATGCAGGGTTTGATGGTGGTACCTAGTGTGTGTGTGTGTGTGTGTGTGTGTGTGTGTGTGTGTGTGTGTGTGTGTGTGTGTGTGTGTTATGAGAGAAGTCTCCATCATGAGAGCCGACTGTTGCCATTATTTGTTGCTGTGTCTGATGCAGCTGGTGCGAACAATTGTCAAGATGATGCCTTTTGCTTTTCTGTGACCTTCTGCTGAGTTTTCCATTTATTGTCATACATTTCAATGGTAATTAATCTCCAATGTGTTTTATCGTCCAAATGATAACAGATCCATGAATATTTCAGTGTGCTTGAAGTCAACTTGTTACAGGGCAGTTTTATTACTAAAAAAGCAAGGTGAACGTTTTTTTTTTTCCATTTTAATTTTGCTGAGCGTAGTTCATATTTTGTCACTAATAAGACTGTTAACTTCAAGTTTTTAGCATGTTAAAGACATTCACTATTTTTTTAGATTTACAGTCAGGGTGTGTAAGGTGGTGTGTACGCTTAATTTAGCTTCAGTGACTTGTCAGAACAAGCAGATACAGAATTTATACAAGCGTCAGAATTATTTTGTGTTTTTAACAGATTTTTACTGAAAAAGACAGATTTTCTTAAAGGAATAGATCAGATCAACTAATGTTCACCTGGATGTCGACATGCACTGAAAATGTATTTGTTTCCTCCTCTAAAAAGACAGTGATTGCTGTAGTTTACAGTAAATAAGGTCCTCTTTTAATGAACACAGTTTAAAAGGTTTTCTGTTTTTAGAAAGTAATCAGAGTCCTAATAAGTACGCATTAAAAAAAGAAAGATCTAGTTAAACTAGAGTTGTTGCAAATTGTAATATATTTATCATTAGATTTCCACAGATTTTGCGTTGTGTTTTAAGCAGATTTGTATCCATTTTTAATATTTAATGTACTTTTTGTTATACAACAAATCAAGTCCTTGTTTCTTAAATATTATTTTATAATTATAATAATGTACAGTGTGGAAGCAGTTTTGTCTCAATTTAAAAGAACTTCAGGGGGGAAAAAATCTGGTCTTTTTTCATAGTTTGAGGGGTTAAAAAGATCATACCAGCTGTCAGATTCTCTGATCTGCGGTGACAAAAAGCGGTACAATAAAGTAACACCACAGTAGGACAGAGGCTCAGAGTCTTCCTCAGACTTGGCTTTGTTGCTGGCTCAGACTTGAGGCTCAGACCTTCACAATATGTTCGAGGCGAAGCAGGGTATCAGTGGTGCTCAGAGCAGCTTTCCTGCTCAAAGAGCTGCAACTAAGCAGCAATGAGACCTTCTTTTCCTCCTCTGAGGAACAATGGGCTCATTAAAGGAGCAAACAGATTATCACGGTTTTTCAATAGAGGGTTCTAAAAAAAGAGTCTGGGGGACCGGGCAGCTCCCAGCAGGTGGAGATAAGACTGCACTTGCACATCTGGCCAACCTGCTGCTAACTAGTACGTCTGTCAGTCTATAATTGTGTCAATTACACGCCTCAATTTAGTTCGGTCCCCTCATTTGTGCATTTAAATATTTAAATAGACATACCTTTTTAAATTAGAAATCACAAACTTTACAGTATGAAACCTGACTTGAAATAAACTGTTTTTTTTTTAAGATGAAAGAAAATGCTCTAAATAAGAAGGCATGGATGTGACAGACAAATGTGAGGTGACATGTTTTTGAAGGATTATTTCCTTGTGATGACCAATTAAATGAAAGATTATTGTTTACTGTGATTAAGTTGTGTAATGTTTTGTATTATTATTTTTATAGGAAGAACCCAAGCCCTCATACATCATCTGCAGCTATGCTGACTGTGCAGAATATATGAAGAGTGAAAAGGAAAGAACCGTCCTGTCATGCCTGTGCACTTTTCCAGCGCAGGAAAAAAGTCTGACAGAAGCCATTGTCATTCTGAGGTAAGTGTGTGTGTGTGTGTGTGTGTGTGTGTGTGTGGTGGTGGTGGTGGGGGGGGAATCTGGGTTTGGTTAGAATGTCTAAAGCCCAAATGACACTTGCTGCGTACCTGTGTGGGTCCGCGCCAACAAATGTGTGAACACTGCACTGTATGCAGACACCCAGTGTAGTTTAAACAGAGCCACTGTCACATCCTCTCTCCCTTTATATATATATATATATATATATATATATATATATATATATATATATATATATATATATATATATATATATATATATATATATATAAATTTTTTTTAAATTCAATTCAATTTTATTTATTGTATCTAATCATAACAAGAGTTATCTCAGGACACTTTACAGATAGAGTAGGTCTAGACCACACTATAATTTACTAAGACCCAACATTTCCAGTAATTTCCCCAAGAGCAAGCATTCAGTGTGACAGTGGCGAGGAAAAACTCCCTTTTTATATATATATATATATATATATATATATATATATATATATATATATATATATATATATATATATATATATATATATACAGTATTTGTCAGATTAGATCAGGTGTACTTTATAAATAGTGTTACTTTGCACATGGCTGATTAAAATGTGCCAATAACTTTTCAGTGAATGTTGGTAATAAGAAGCTTGCTAGCATGAGGGGTTGGGTTGTTTGTGACAGAGATGGAAAAGAGAAAGAGAGAGACGGAGGAAGCAGAGAAAACAATAGTTGGCCATTAGGAAGCTTGACCACACTTTTTGCTTTTTGTCCCCCCACAAATATGCTCTTGTACTGAAAGTGTACCGCAGACTTTGTTTTACTGCTGAGCTGCAAACCCTTGTCTGAATGGATGTGTATTGGCCGCTGATTCCTTTTCATCAGCATGGCTTTGTTAAAGTCAGTCAACTAATTGACAGGAGATTCCTATTTCTGTCGTTGGAAGTTATGCTAACATTAGTCAGGGTGTTCTCAACCTTTTTCTTTATTAGCTATATTTCAGAAGTATAGTCAGTCGATATGTTTGATTTCAGTCAAATATTATTTTACCGCAGAGTTTAGGACCACCAAGGCCTAAAGAAATGCCAATATTTCTGCTAGTTATCAGTATTTCGTTTTTGCTCATCATTTATCTCAATGGGCAACATGAAAAGGATGGATTATCAGTTATGATGAGGGATTCCCAGGAGAAAATTAAACTTGAAACAGTTAAATCTGTACGGTCTTGTATGGGGTAAATAATAGCATAATACACCAAAGCCTCTTAGTGGATATTTGTGTTTGGCTTTGAGTTTTCACTATTAGATCTATTTGCTGTCTTAAATCTCCTCTTTGTAGCAGGACGGGTGAAGCTTAATGACTCCTTTGAACTGCCGACATCCTCAGCGGAATGGCTTCGGGAATGTCAACCAACTAACCTTTAGTCTCTTTCCCACATCTAGCAACAGTGTAGGGCACGTAATACCCATCTTTCAACTCCTGTCCACCACCGATATCCATTTTGTCCATCACACAATATCCCATGCAAACATAGAGCAATTATCGTAACAGGCCACAATGGCATAAAACTCATAGAACACAGACCTACCACATTTTTACTGCTTGGCAGTTATAAAATTACATAGTTTCTCTGGAAGACTAAATGCAGAAAATGTCATAATAGCTGCAGTTATGGTGCTTTAAATGTGTATAGGTTAAACACATTTTCTGACCTTGTATGTTTTTTAACCCTGTAGCACCTCTGAAATGATTTAAAATGCATGGTGATCATGATCTTTTTTCCAAAATAGTGACATTTTGGAAAGAGAGACAGGGATCTGGGGTTAGCTGTAGATTTAAGCAGGCAATCGTATGTGCCAGTAAATCTAAAAATGATTATTTGCTACAAATCTTTGAATAGAAAAATGTCTCTACTAACACCTTAAGTGTTCATTTCAGGCACCGTTTGGTAAACAGTCTGTTTGGACTTTGGGTGAACAGAGGGTTTGGCAGTAATTCAGTATTATCGTATTGGGACTTTCGGTGATATCATGCAATAATTATATTTTTGGGTAATATACATTTTTGTTGTCTAAATTAATAATTCCAAGCATATTGTAATTAGTTATTAAGCTTTTTATTTGACATGTTTGTGGAGTTTTTTTCTGATGTAAATCAAATGAAAGAATTGAAGGAACATCAATTTGATGATTTAATTTTTTTATTTAAATTTGTTCTTTTTCTTTAATTTTGCATACATTTGCAATATCTCAACATTTATCTATATAAATTTTTTGGTTTTTCAATATTCAAAAGTCTTAATGTTTTTGTGGTCAGATGACATAATGATATTTGATCAGGGGGCATAAATGCTACCAGCTAACGAAGGCTAATTATAATGTATTGGCTGCTACATTGAGACCCATAACAAAAACAGAAAAGTATTACTGTACTTAGTAAGTGTGTGCACGCACACGCACGCACACACACACACACACACACACACACACACACACACACACACACACACACACACAGATTTGCTGAGTAGTTAGAAATGATTACTGACATTTCAGGTGTGCTCACTTTTTAGCTTTACCTTCACATAAAGTGGTTTAGATCATCTGACTTGATTGATTGTGATTCTAGCCCTGTAATACTTTGTTGTAGTGATTTCTACATTTTTAGCACTTACATGGTGAGTAAAACGTTATCATAAAAAATAATGGCCAATACCACAAAACTAAAACCCCTGTTGTAATAAACCAGAATCATCCTTTAATGACAACAACTGTATTGAGTCAGCTGCACTGAAACACAAAATCATCACACTGACAGTCTTGCGGACTGAAAGTTTGCCTTTTAAAACGTTTTATCATATGATAATCAGATGCAAGACTGTTTCGGATGTTGAGAAATCTTGGCTCAGCGTGGAGGGAAGGCCAAAACAAAGTTGCATTCTCATATTTATAAGTATAGCCTACTTTATGATGGACACTGTCTCAGTGTGATGCTGCTGGCTCTCCTCTGCTCCTCTGTCTTGGCTTCTGGCTCTTATAAGACAAGCTGAGTTTGTCTCTTGGACTACAGGAGAGTGAAAGCAGGAAGAAGGGAGATCATGTCGGATCATATCGGACCCACCACAGCACAGAGACCTCCCTGCTGATGAGCAAACATCACTACAAATGGCAGAGCTGGCCGGACAATCACTCGGTGAATGGAAGCTAATTAGCTGGAGTCTAATGCCAGTTTACTAACACCTGTATTAGCGTGCTCGCTCAGCAGGGTGTCAGGGCTGGCCAACAAGCACTAATCCCTCATAAGCCTAAAGTGCTCCTCCCAACAACTGGCATTAGCATATTCTGCTTTAGCCAGCTGTTGCCAACCTAAAAACCAGAGGAGACAGGCTTCCACAGTAGATGTGTTGATGGAGAAGAGAAGGAAGATTTGTTGTGTGAGTTTGTATTAGGTTACCTGTGTGTTCCTATGTGCGTCAGATTGCATCCAGGGGTGTAAATATAGACAGTGCAGGCAGTGCAGTTGCACTGGGGCCCGTGGGGTGTGGGCGGGGTTGTAGAGTCAAGTAGTTAGTAGCAATTTAAAAACTATATTTAAAGAAAAACGATTTGATTACATGAATACTTTCTTATTTCTCTGGTATTTTTTGTCATATGCAGATACAGTGCCAGTCAAAAGATTGGACACATTTTATGATTCACTTGAATGTGAAAGCGTGTCCAAAGTTTTGACTGGTACTTTATGCAATGATGATTGCTGAGTAATATGTATGTTGATGTTGTCCGATGTCAAGTCTCTATTTGATCGTGTGACTAGATGATATACGGTTGCTAGTTTAGGTGTAAAATCTGTCAAAACTGACAAGCTGAGCACATCTGCAAGCCAAGAGAGCACTTGTGCCTTGTTCAAACATTAAAGCATCAGTAATGTGCACCAGGCCCATCTTCACAACCTTACGCCACTGGTTGCATGGGAGTCTAAAGACTTTTCTTATCACTATGAAGCTCTTATTTTGTGAAATTCAATGGTTCAAAGTTGACATATTTGGAAGTAACACATCATGACAGCAAACTTCCAGAAAATCACAGAAAAAATAACAGTTACGATGGAAAAGTAACCATAAAAATGAACCCAAAACGGAAATCCCACACCGTGGGAGTTCGAAACATGTTTAACATAATGTCAAATTGAAACATCTATGAATGAATGTTCAAGTTTCAGGCTCCGAAGTATGTCCTGGATCCTCTTCTTTGATATTTTTCTCACATCCAACAACCTACACTATTTTCCAAGCTCCTGGGAACCGCTCCATATGTATGTGTTCGCTTTCAGTCTCATTCCTTTGCACTCCCATCCTCTCCCACTGCCTGGGTGGTGGAGTGATTACCCAGAAGCCATGTGTGCATCAAGGCAAGTGCGAGGCCAGTGTGTGTGTGTGTAAGGGATTAGCAAGCTTTAGCATTAACATCATGACTGGACTGGCTACATTCCCTCGCTCTGCTAATAATTTGAGGGGAGGAGAAAGCGGCTGGTCCATTAGCTCAGTCTGTTTGCTCAGGAGTTGGCCGACTCTGATCCCCTAATTTCTCTCACCGATTCCAAGAGGATCTCTGGCTATTGTGACAGAGGGATGGGAAGATAAAGGATGGGACTGAGGGGCACGTTGATTCGGAGATCACCATCCTCGGGACATTCTGTACACTTACCAAACTAATCAGCGTGTGTAAACACAGCGAGACACGTTGAGGGCTGGCGGCTAAAAGGCCGGGGTCTCCGGGGTTGATTAGGAAGAGCTTTTTGATGGACCACACTCGGTGTCTGTGCGCTCTGATCTGCAGACCACATGCAGACAAACTGTGAGCAGCTTGGCTTATGCGTCGCTCTGTTCTGACTGGTTGTGGGTGTTTAGAGAGGCTCAGAGTGAGCGGCTCTGTTGTGTTCTTTGGTGGATCTACAACGTTTTGAACAGCTAAATCAGGTGTGTGCTGTTGCTCCAATAGTGCCAGTCTTACCATAACATGCATGATGAGTTAAAGTGCTCATATTATGCTCATTTTCAGGTTCATAATTGTATTTAGAGGTTGTACCAGGATAAGTTTACATGGTTTGATTTTCAAAAAACACCATATTTTTGTTGTACCGCACATTGCTGCAGCTCCGCTTTTCACCCTTTGTGTTGAGCTCTCTGTTTTTGCTACTGAGTGAGGCACCACACTTCTTTTCCATCTTTGTTAGGAGTCGCACATGCGCAGTAACTAGGTAAGGACTACAAGCCAGTCAGAAACAGAGTATGAGGGCGTGGCACGCTAGCAGTTAGGCGAGCATTATAACCTGTGTTACAAAGTGACGCACGTTTGTCACGGAAGTAAAAGCTGGAGTAGTTATCCCCTAGAGATTAGAGCAGTTTGTGAATGGTGTTTTCTGTTGGAGATGGTAAGTCCCTTTGGGGTGGACTTTGGGCTTTTTCACTTTGTAAACCTATATCGTGCACAAAAAAGATATATGACACAATAAAGGAAAGGGAAAAAGCCAAAAAGCATAATATGAGCACTTTAACATAGTTTGCAGGAAGGCAGGAAAATGAAGAAACAACTGCAGGAATATTACAATGGACCTTCATTGTCTGCGGCGCTTGATCCATGCAGCCTTTCTCAGATGTTCTCCTGGAGTCTTTCCTATAGTAGCTGGGGATGAAACTAAATATTGTATGAAAGGAAAGAAGCAGGGATATATGATTGACAACTAATGAAAGTTCAGTGGTGGCCAACTTGTCTCAGACCCAAAGCTGAAACAAGAAAGGTTACTCGGAGAAATCAGGTTACACAGATTTTGCTTGCACAGTAGTAACCTGAATACTGTAAAATCGGTGTATACATCTGGCAAGTCGGTAGCCAGATTTCTCTCCTACACCTGACTGACTTTGGAACCATGACATTTTTTTCCAAGTATTGGGAGCACAGGCTCTGTAGTAAGAGAAACACAGTTTTTACTACACGAATGTCTCAAATTTTTTACAAATAGTCAGCAGAATGAAATTATTTGGAATATGATGCATTGCTATTGTACTGATCTTTTCTTTCATCCCTCACACAGTTGTCGCAGCAATACTTACCTCCTCCAAAGTACAGGATGTCATGTATTTCTATGCATGTAAACAGCTGATTATAAACCCAGTCATGCTTTCTGTATACATGACCAAGCATTAAGTGTTCTTGTTCACATGACGTTAAAGAAATTAGATTATGTTTTTTACAGCAAGTAAAGCAGACACCGTGCTTCTCCTCTATTGACCGTATTGTATTATTGCTGACGTTTTCTGGCCTGCAGAATGTAAGAAAGAAAGAAAGAAGAAAACAGTGCTATTTGAACTCCAGAAAATGCACCAAACTGAGTTTCTACTGCCTCCAAAAGCGAACTGTGATGCAGCTGCAGTGACAACTAAATCCAGCTAGCTACAAGAAAGGACACCTAAACACTGGTGTACACAGAGATTCACATGTTTATTATCTAATCTAAAAGTTAACATGTGAGCACATTGTGTATACTTTTAATTTTATCAATTGTGTGCAGATAAAAAAAAAACATGCCAGCATGAAATGTTACACAAAATGGGTGAAATCATTTTCTTACATTCAAAATACTTGGAGCATAGACACAATGTTCAGAGTTTTTTTCATTATACTCCAGACTAACGCTCATATTGATTTATTTAGCTGGAATCAGATTTGTTGCCAATGTCTCTATTGTGACAGAATGACAGGTTACCAGAAATGCTGCCTAATAAGTTTGTAAATTTTGAATCGGTCCAAATTTGTTTACATGGTGACCATGGCTCACTTTTAATTGGTCAGAATCTAACCTAAACAAACCAAATGTAAAACTGCAGTACAGTAAAAATTTCAACTGTGGCGTGGACCAAAGAAAATGCACCGAAAGTAAAATCAGTCTTGACACAGGGGACTTGTATTATAATAACCCATCAATCATCAGATCCTAAGCTGTATCCCAGGGGGATGCTCTTCTGTCAGCACACTATGACTCAGCATCGTCTTCATTTTAAGTGGACATCAGATCAGATGTCACTATCAATTCCCTGAAGCCACGACCTCTCCTAATACCCCTCACAGCCAATTAGGGAATGTAATGGTAGCGAACCTTCAATGGCAATGCACAGGGGCTGGTTAGAGCTACACATGCTACCCTGCTAGCCGCTGTCAGTGGGGACAGGGGCTAATGGGCAATCACAGGGGGGCTTATGTTGCAAATCAGCCCCGATCTGCGAGACCCTACTGGGGATTCCTGTCCAGTATAGCCTGATTCTGGAGCTTATGATCCAGTAATGGGTGCTTTGGTGGAGATCTGAGAGGGACCCACGGGAATATAGTGTCAAACTGGCCCAGGCTTCCTCAGGCTGAAAGCGGCTTTGATAGGCAAAGTAGCTTGGCACAGAGAACATGGAGGAACAGGTCCCTGCTGATAGGATGTGTCACTCCTAACTTGTACAGAAGCAGTTGAACCCTTGCTTAACAGACACACTTGTAAGTCGGGATTTTTTAGTGATCAGAAATGTTTTTGTGTTAAATGTAATGTTTTGAATGAACACTCATGATTTTGCTTTGTAGTATAGTTGGACACAATTTTATTTTAAACTATTACATAAATTGGTGTGAGAACTGACTCAACAGCCTCAGCAGCATCACCAAGGTACCGACGCCTGTAACACTGTTGCTCCGTGTGCGTGTGTGTGTGTGTGTGTGTGTGTGTGTGCGTGTGTGTGTGTGAGAGAGAGTGAGATATGATGGACAGATCATCCTCTACCTAATTATCAGCTCATTTGAAAATGTCTGTAAAAGTCCAACAGGTCCCTGCTGATAGGAAGTTTGCGGCATTCACTATATTCACATTGACGTTTTTTTTTACACAAGCAAAACGAATAATAGAAAGCAAACGATAAACAATGCAAACTGCTATAAAGGCTGCAACTTTGCCAGGTTATTCATCCTATTATTTATCCTATTTATGAATTCATGAAGAACATCCCATATAGATCAACATCTCTTCTGCAAAAGACAACTTAGAGCAAACGGCCATCACACACACAGGCACGCACAAAACAACAATCTCAAATGATTAAGAATATCAGCAAGCAAGTACTTCAAGTATCCTCAGTGGAATGACAGTCTCCAACTTGGACTTGTTTTGCAGTTACTTTCAGTGGGTATGAGGACCTTTAAAAGCCAACTCATCCTCATCTGGTGTCGCGGTTATTAGAATGTGAAATCTCTTGGCAGTTTAGACACAGTAGCAAGCTGGGTTTTTAAACAGCGCTCTCACTCCCTTGTGAGTTATGAGTAAAGGTAAAAACAAATTGTAGACTGTTTGTATGATTCCTACATGGATCTGTTCAAAGTAGTGTCCCCCTGTCTCCACTGAGCAGAATATTGACAGGATTGAGAAATTGACCATGATCTTCTCTCATTGCCCATTATTGATCACTGTAATCCTATGAAGGGAACACTACCCTTTCAGCGTTTAAACTTGTGTAGCATGTGTAGCGTGTGTGTGTGTGTGTGTGTGTGTGTGTGTGTGTGTGAGACGGTTGTTTAGGCTGAGTTACGGGGGTTTATGCCGTCTGTTCGTCCTGTCAGCGGACGGGTGGGTGTATGGTGAAGAATGGTGAAGGCAGGTGGTGTGACTAAAGCAAGGACTGGACCGAATTGGGCGGATGCAGGCTTTAGCTGAGGGAGGGAGGAGATGGGACAGGGGTGTCACCAGTCGACGGGGCCTGTCCGAAACAGCTCCGCACACCACACCCACCCAACTGTTCCTCTTTCAGCACCCTTCTGCCCGTTTCTGCCTCTCTCTCTCCTTCTCTCACTCTCTCTCTGTCTCGCTTTATCTCTCTCCTCTCCTCCTCTTTTCTTTTCTTTTCAGAATGCATTGTTAACAAAACGGTTTACAAACCCTGGCTGGTACATTATCCACGACCGCCTCCTGTGAGATTGATTTAAGCAAATGGATTCAGAAAGGGAGGGAGGGATGGATGGAGAGGGGGGGGGTTTGCATGGAAAGGATGGAAAAGGAGAAAGTGAAAAGAGGTGTGTTCCTGCAGCAGCTTTACAAAACCACCACATGGGCCACGTTGAATATTCCCTTTTCTCTTGCATTTTGAGAAGCCATACATTAAACGCTCATTATACAGCCTTTTTGTGCAAGAGGAGGCTCCGTCTCCGTGAGGGCAGAGCGGCTGAGGACAGACTATGATCTCCCTGCATATGCATGCATGGAGCATCTTTAGAGGCTTTCTGACATGTATGATATCATCATGACCGAGAGATTTGACTTTCATAAAGCCTCTCCGGAAAGGGAGGGTGTGTCTATTGCAAGGCTAATTTTTACGGTGTGAATCAGATTGTCTGTAATGTTTAATAAAGTTGACTTTTCGGGGCCACGGGCCTGTCTCACTAAATGGTACAAGAAAGAAAATGTGTCTATCTGAGAAGTCACTTCTGCAAGTTTTTATAGTGAAATGTTAAATATCTAAGAGAGGAGCGTAATGAAATCAAAGCGGTGAAAAAGACAATGAAAGAAAGCTACCAGCTTCTTTAAAAAAAAATATATTTTTCACTGTTAAAAAAGCTGAAAAGCAAAGCAGTCTTTGTGTGTTGGTCCTCGCCAACCTTTATTCTCACACACTCTCAAAAAGGACACACTTCAGCTATGGATGAATTTCTTTCACTTTTTTCATTTGACATTTTAACTATATAATTTCACTTTCAACTCCACTTGCACAGTCCTCTCTTTTTTTTCCAACAATAAGATCTTTTTCAAGGTGTGTGTGTGTGTGTGTGTGTGTGTGTGTGTGTGTGGACGGTGGGTGGGGGGGGGGGGGGGGGGGGGGGCAAAGGTTGAACTGGGCATCCTATCATGATAAATCACTGGTTAATGAGGAGTCTATTGTGTCCTCACACATTGTGTACCCCTCCTCTCCTCCTCACCCCATCTCCTCCTCCTTCTCCTCCTCCTCCCTGTGTCCCTTAGACCGCTACCTTTGGGTTGTTAAGCTGACACAGATAATGAACTGGCCGCTTTGAACTGTCTTCACAATATTGACTGGTTGCACACAGCAGATGTCTCCCTGGCAGAAAGCAACTGGTAAAAGCACATTAGGTTAACAAAGAGAGCTTTGCTTTGCAGGGGTGGGGACTGGAGAGGAGGTGGCAGAGGGGTCTGTGTGGGTGTGTTGCGGGGCGGTGGGGGGACAGAGGGATGGGGGAGCAGAGGGCAAGCTTCAGAGTTGACAGATCTGGGGGATTATATCAAAACAACACATTTGTCGATTATATGACGAAGAGAAGAGGCGACAAAGAGGGGACATGTTTTGAAAGAGAATATCTTCACAGGCTTGCGTCATGTTATGAATGTGCTTTGCATGATAATCCTTTTTTAAACTTGTAGTAAACAGTTCATGTTCAAGTGTAAACCGTAACAAAAAAACAAGTACTTTTTAAGCACTAAAACAAAATCTGGCAACAATTGATTTGCATTTGTGGTAACAGCAGCCAGTGTGTTTTAGCTATTTAAGTAAGTACTAACGCTGTAGTGTACATTTCCTCCATATGTATTAATAGATGTCGTTTTATAACAGTTCCAGGCAGCTATTGGCTTTCAGTAATTTCTGTATGGAAATAAATTTGAATACTCTTAAAACATATTTATATTTATAATTTTTTGTCAAAGTTACATTATCGCTGAGTGGTAATGGAGTTTACGTGCATTTGATTTGAAAAGTCTTCACGACTCTCTTGCAACAGTAATTTTTATTTTGAATTAATGCAGACAGAAGTGTTTTGAATAGTTTTGTTATTGATTTTCATGTCTTTGTGGACAGATAAACGGATGTCTGGAACAGTTAAGTTATGGTTAGTGACGATGTACAACATGCAAACCCACTGGTATGGTCCTTATAAAGATAACAATCTGATTCGCAGTTTGGCACAGATGAGTTCATTCATTTTGTCCATAGATAACAAAATGATTAACTTCATTTTCAGTCTCCCTCTCGTTATTGTTGTTCAGTGAATGCAGCGCAGCCTGTGAGCCGACTGGTTTCTTTCTGGCAGTGGGACGGGTGTCTAATGGGTCAATAATAAGCCGTGACTAACCGTCTCCCTGAGGAGCAGCTTGGCCAGACACACACTCACAGAAAGCAGCAGAAAGGTATGAGCCACCAACACTGATTACCATATAATTGCAGCCATTGTATTTGACATGGAGAATTAGTAGCCCGCTAGGTGGCTAACTGGCCTTTTATTCAGCTTTGGAGTGGACAAAAAAACACACCCACACACAGGCAGACATACACAACTCATACTGGATGGAATATGCATATATGTGCACACAATTATTTTTGTTGGAACAGTTAAATCCCAGTATGGAAACCTTAAATTTCTCAATTTCAATTTTTTTACTTTTCAGGAACAAAGATTAACAGCTTTCAATGATAGGTTTTTAAAGCCCAAAAGATGAGAATCTCTCAGCTGCTAGAGGAACATTTATTACTTCAATGAACTAGATGTTTAAGGTTTTCACATGTAAATCATGAATAGGATTTAGATGATTCAAGTTAAATATTCAGTAACGGAAATCTGCATTGAAGAGAGATAAATGGAAATGAATACTTCTCAGCTTCTTCAAAGATTAACCTCCAGCCTTTCTCACTTTCACCTCTCTCACACCTGTTTCTGTTGAGCCACCACGTGGAATCCAACTGGAAATGCAGATAAACATCTTTCTTGTTTCAGCGGCTACGATGTAACCATCCGAGTTCAAGGATCAGTGTTCAAACACACTGGATAATCTGCTATGGCCTATTCAAATTCCTCCTTTCCACTTTGAAAATTACACACGCCGCCAGTTGTTAAGTTGTGAGCTTTTCCCACAAGGAACCACGTCCTCAGACTTTGAGGCACGGAACAATTTGATTTGGTTTCTGGCATACGAGTCAAGAGGGTTAACAAGACCCGCCGCCATGGAGTCCCTTCACCCCACGTGTGGCTAAACGATCACTTCCCTGCGCGCCTCACATCGCGACAAATCTCTTTTCATGATCACTTTTCACTCTTTTCTCTTTCCTGCCTGACTGGGTCTTTTTAAACTGAGAGGGAGAAGAGAGAGAGAGTCAGGGAGAGAATTTCGTTCCCTCTTAAAGGTTTTGTGTGAGGACGGCTGAGTGAGCGTCCATTATAGAAAAGGCCCAGAACACCACTGGATGACCCTGCTAGGAGCGACAAAACCCAATTGGTCACGGCCGCCAGCAGCTAATGGGCCAGAGAGGAATAGCCCTGGGTGGGTAATGACTGTATTCTCTGCCTTTTCTTTATGCCCTTCTGGTAGCCCACCCCCCCCACCATACCCCAGCAGCCACCAGCCCCGTACTCCTGCACCCAACCCTGGCCTATACTCTTCTAGTGTCATATACACTAACACACACATCTACACAATGTTGTTGATCACAGTGTCTGTCTGTGTGGTGCACTTGGCAACAGATGCTGCAGACAGATCATTCAGAGGGAATCAGAGGAGCATATGTTTGGATGAGTCATGGTCCTCCGGCCTTTCCCACACAGTGGAGCTCGATGGAGGAGTCTCTGCCCGACGGAGATTTGGACTTCTGGTACATTCAGTCTGTGAACTAAATGGGTGCATTTAATGCATGAAGGGCCGAAGAGTTGTTGACCAATGGCGTCAAAAAGGCAACCTTATAATTTGTTTTCAACAAGGCTGCTGTATTGACGCTATTAAGTCTCCATACCTGAGGGACAAAATTGGATATTCCATCAGCGCCTTCCAAAACGATGGCTCAGAAAAGGACTCAGTATTTTTTTAATCTGCCTCCTCTAATTTAGGTGACTTATGCTACTTGGTTTGGATCAGGGAAGTGTCCTGGTTACGGTATAAAAAAACAACAACAAAAACATGAATTGCATATCTGTGAAGGGGCACTCCAGTCTAGGACTGCAACTCACGATTATTTTTATTGTCAATTAATCTGTCGATTATTTTCTTGTTTAATCGATTAGTTGTTTGGTCTATAAAATGTCAGAAAATTGTGAAAAAAGGCCAGTCAGATGTCTTGTTTTAGAAAATATTCACATTAAAGAAGCTGGAATCAGAGGATTTTGACTTTTTTTTCTAACAAATCAATTATCAAAATAGTTTGCGATTAATTTAAAGGTTGACAATTAATCGATAAAAATGCAGCTCTACTCCAGTGCACTCGCTTCATAAAGCGCAACACTCTATCCTAGTTCTTAGAACACCAGGCGGAAAAAGTCAAGCAGCTGCAGGTGTGGGTGTGTTGCTCCAGATAGAGGTGAGAAGATGAAATACAACAACAAAGTCCAGTTTAACTCAGCAGAAACCAAGAAACTGCACAGCACTTTTAAACTAGAAGGAGGTAGGAATGTACACGCAAGAAAGTTATCACAGCAATATTTCCCTAACTTAAACCAAGTGTTTTAGTTGCCTAACCTTAAAACTACATTGTGTAATTTTTTGAGTTGATTGTTGTCTTTCACAAATATGTACTCATTCATGTGTAATTACTTCCAACAACTAAGTATTCTCGTACGCGTAGAATCTGCCATTCAGAATCATTCAGAATACATACGAGCGAGTCGCTCGAAGGGTGGCAGCCATGTAGCGCCTCCATCTTTAAAATACATTCGCCAAAGAGGGACATACCTCCGCCTTTCGCGCTTTTAAGCCCGAGACACACTAAGCCGATAATCGGCCATCGGACAGTCTGGCGAGGTCAGTGACTCAGGTCTGTTCGGTGTGTTCCGTGCTGTCGTCCGTCCGAGGGGCCGTCGGCCTTCATTTTGGCCGATTTCACATGTTGAATCGGAAGGCTGGCACTGCCGGCAGTCAGACTCAAATGACCAATCTGATTGGTAGAGTGCTAACCCGGAAACGAGGAGCAGGATGAGCGTGACTAGAGTCTCTCAAAATCTGACAAAATTCTTTTAAACTGACCTTTGTCGATCTGAAATGAAGAGAGATTCAGCAACTGCACGGCCTATTTCTCGCTTGATATGTTTTCAGAAACACGTTTCGGTGAACTATTTTAGTACAATATGAGATCATCGCCATGACAGTCTGTCTTTGAATTTCCGGAGAAACCAGACCCACGTGACGCATTCGTCTAATCAGCTGGCGGTTTTCATTTTCGGGCGACAATACAGATTAGCGCTGCCTGCTGTTATGGAGACGTATTACGTCTCGTCGCTTTGGTGTGTTCCGAGGCACGTTTTTGACCAACTCTGGGAGACTGATCAGTCTAACTGCCTTTTCTGTCTGGTCGGTGTGTCTGGGCCTTTACACTCAGTGGCACCGTGACAAATGCCAGGAGAAGATTATTCGCGACTACTGGCAGACTTGAAAGCCCGTTGAAAATGGAGGATCACACCTATTCTCTAGTACATGTATTTGTGTAAATTCGAAGTTTCATAGTTGCTTGGCTAACTATAGCATGGTTGTGCATAGCGTTGTGATTTCCCTGGCAGACAACTCACGTCATGTGCAGTTGTAACACAGACTAGGCTACAGCTAGAGGACAGAGGTGTGTAAACGATGGATTTTCGGGTTCGGCCACCGTAGGAGTTAAAACACGCTCGGAATGGGAGGGGCTAGAAAGTAATATTCAGTTGGTTGTCATAAACAATTTCACCGCTAGATGGGAGAAATTCTTACACAATGTAGCTTTAACTATACCTCAACAAAGGCTATATTTCCCTTTATTAGTCAGACTGTTCCTTTTATTTCCACTTTATTATGTAGCATGTCATTAACGCTGGTAAATGTATGGAAATAAGGAGCCTGGAGGTTTTTTTATCCTTCCATGTTGGCAACTTCAAAGTCCTTAAATGAGGTTCCTTTATAATTGCAATTGAGCTTCTAATGACAATAGTTGCCGATTCATTTACTAGTTGACAATTGATTGATTCATCTTTGCTGCTCTACTTCAGTCCACTCCACAATTCTTGGTAACTGCAGTTGAGCTTCTAATGAGCATTTAAATGTAGATACTGTCAGTGATGATAAAGTTACATCACTTTATCATCAATGACAGTATCTACATTGGGCAGCATAGACTTTGAGTCTTTTAAATTCTCATGTATTTGAGTAAGTGTGACCATTTATGAATTTATTTATTTTTTATACGCTGAAAAGAAGTCTGAAGAGTTTTTTCAGTAATCTATAAAATCATATGGTGCAGTGTTTACTACTCGGCATCTCAGGAAATTCTCCAAATCATGCCTTTTAAGTTTTGATTTAATGGCCAATTTCACTTAATTTCTTCCTAACATCTATTCGATGTACAAGAAGCGGTAAATTGAATTGGGTGAATATAATTTTGATTCAGAGATTTTGAAAATGTTACCACTCCAGTTGAAAGCTGAGATAGTTTAATTCTACAAATGGAAAATCTACTTACAGATAATAAAAAAAGGCCACATAAAAAAAGGCGGACAAAGGGAAAACAGCTCCAATGATGTCTTAGAAAACAAAGTAACAAACTATAAAAATGAAAAGTTGCTTTCTATTTATGATGTTTAATTTTTTGAAATTGGCCACAATGTTACAAAGTCACACTTTGATCAACACCTTTGCATCCTTTTCTTTAATCAACATTTAAATATAAGTATTGGATCAGACTCGATATCAGCAAAAAAAATAAAAATTAAAGGACTTGGAACGGGTGCGGGGCCAAAAGGATTTGATGCCGACATCCATAGTTGAAAATATAAAAGTTTAATTAGTGATTTGATTTGGTTGCATACAAATGAGACCCCTGGCTGGAAGAAATAGCCGCTTGTTTGTGAAAGTGAAATTGACGATAAGGCAGTACGGTTGGGGATACTGGGTGGCAGGAGATAGGAGGGGTTGATGGAGAAGAGAGAAGGGGGGGGCAGGTCACACTGGCTCTATTCAAGCCCTAACACAACACCACACAGAATGATAGACTCCTCATGATTGTTTGTCCCTCATGGGCCATTCTCCCTCCTGTCTCCCTCAATGGTACCCTTAGCCGCACATGAGAGGCTCCCACAGGTACCAGAGAGAGAGTGAGAGAGCGAGAGAGAGAGAGAGAGAGAGAGAGAGAGAGAGAGAGAGTGTGTGTGTGTGTGTGTGTGTGTGTGTGTGTGTGTGTGTGTGTGTGTGTGTTTGGGGTGGAGCGCGGTGGTGGAGGTGGGGTTGTATTTTAGAGATAAAGCCTCCTAGTCCTATGGTTGATTGCTCCGCTATAGAGACTCACTCAGTGGCTCTGAAAGGCTCCCTCAGACACCAGTGAATAAACTCTTACTCTTACCCTTCCATACATCACCCTCCACCCTCCTCCTCTGGCAGATCCACCCCCTCCACTCTCACTTTGAATTTTCTGGGGATTTGAGCACAACCCCTCAAACCCTCCTCCCCACCCCAAAAGTCTCCACACTTCTCCAGAAAAAAAAAAAAAAAAAGTCTTTGCCTTTCTCCTAACCTTTTCAAGCTTACAAACGTTCATGAGTCACAAAATGGCCAGTCAACACTTCCATATTGACCATTGTATGCATAACGCTGCTATTTGGATATTCATGACAAATTGAAACACCATTAGGATTAATTTATCTTCGAAATACTTTTCAAAACTTTACAGGAACTTGACACGTCAGTATCAATAATCTCACATTAGAAATGAGATAGAAATGGGTGCCCAGATAGCTCAGTTGGTAGAGCAGGCGCCCATATTGAGAGATTTACTCCTCAACGCAGCAAGCTGGGGTTTGACTCCGACCTTGCTGCATGTCATTCCCCCTCTCTCTCCCCTTTCATGTCTTCATCTGTCCTGTCAAAAATAAAGGCCGAAAATGCCCAAAAAATAATCTTTGAAAAAAAGAAATTAGATATAAATAGCTGTATTTTGTTTTATTTATTTTGCTTCCTCTGTTAATCTTCTCTTCTCTCGTATTAGTTACTGGCTTCTGATACAGAATCACACATAACATATATCACGCTCCTTAAACCCCTTTAAAGTTTGACAGTTTACCAGGATAAGCAGTGGCAGGAAACAGAAGTGCTGCACTCTGTCAGTCGTCTTCCTTTCTGTCGACACATGAAAGAGATAGATGCTGAAATGGCAAGCTAACCATTAGCCTGCTTCTCTAAAGACCCTAGTTAGCACTGTCGTGGCTCCTGTCAGCAGTTTCCTGGCTGCACGAAGAATCCGCCTGACACTTACTGACACACCAGGATGAGCTGACTAATTCATCCTAACTGATCAGAGGAGGGAAGTTACTAAATCCATTTACTAAGTTACCAAGTACTCTATAGGAACACAGTTCTGATGTACCGGTTTCTTTACTTTACATTTTGGGAAATAGTCTACTTTTCCTCCATTTCAGCAGACAATATTGAACCATTGTAGTTTCAGACTTTCCTCTCAACATGATATAAGCATATTGCTGTTATTGGAAAATAAATCTCAGAAGATTTTCTGGATAGCCCACTATTGTCTGTGTCTTCCAAAACAGTTACAAATCACCATCAGACAAAAATGAATCAGTTGTATGATCTGACTCTATGGCTATGTTTAGACGGAAACGATCTGAAGAGAAAACACAAAAGTGGCGTTGCATTCTCACTTTTTATTCTGCGTTTAGACGAGCGTTTTCTGGGAAATCTGCATGCATATTGTGATGCAAAAGTGTGTGAAATTCGATGTAGTATGCACACCAGGCGACTCGGTGGTAGTGTGAAGCACTGCCTAACATCAGCACCAAGTCCACACGCCTGTGTAGAACCTTCCTTATACTTCTCTCCCTAGTAGCGCAAAACCAAAACATGGCGAAGCAAAAGCTGACAATTTTGTCTGGACAGACGAGGAGGTGGCACAACAGCAGGGGCGGATCTACAAGGGGCCAAGGGGGGGCAGCTGACCCCCTACTGTAGGGCCTTGCCCCCCCAGCTGCCCCCCTAACTTTGGTGTTCAAAAAACTTTGCTTGTAAAAACAAACTGCCACTATGTGCACAGGCTTCTTAAAACATTGAAACAAACAATTAATGTATATTAATTCATAATAAATAATAATTGTAGATGTAATCTTAGCCCCCTGCCCCTCAAATACTCAGCTACGTCCCTGCATCAAACGTGCAGAGCGGCGTTCGCACATTCTGGCTCGCACACACACAGCGAGTCTGCTGCGGGGCGGTGGCCCTGCATCCCGGCAAAGACTGGAGCGACCGAGCCGAGCCTCGGAAAGTGAAGTCAGCTTCCCCAGGTGAAGTTAAAACACACGTTTCATTAAAAGTTAAATTTGTAATAAATGTAATGTCTGCTAAAGGCGAGTCAGCATCAACAACAGCGCGTCCATTACGTTAGCCAAAAGTCAAATCGCTCCCTCCTGGTTTGTAAGCACATTCTGCTGTTTGATTAGTTTGATTTCAGTAAAGACAAGAAGAGCATAATACAAAATATTACAAACTGGCATGTTTGAATTCATAACGTTTACAGAGGGCCGCCGTTTCGGTGGCGTTACGTTACAACACACTACACAGTGCTTGCTGAGACCGATCATATGTATATGATTAGTTAAAGAGTATTATAAAATCCACTTCCTCTCACATATCACGGCAATACGGCTGCACAAATTAAACCAGGCAACATCATTTACTGTCAAACTGGGAAAACAACAAATACAACGGGGTTAAGAAGGCTAGTCTAAACATAACTGATGTGTGCATGTAATAAATCTCGTCTGATGTTATGTTTTTTAGGCTACTTATATTAGCTACAGGGCCATACAGTGTAATGTAATAGAAGAATAACAAGAGCTTTTCACATTTTGACTTTTGCAGGCCAGAGTAGCTGGAGATATTAGCTGAAGCCTAAAAGTGGGGATATTGCCAGCCAAGAAAATCCTGAGATGTGCACAGGAGGAAGAGAAGGAGGGAAATGAAGAAGGAGAAGACAGGAAACTGGTGAGACCAGGCAGGTCAGAGCAGGAGAAGACCACAGAAGGGGTTGCAGAAATGAGTGAAAGAGAAGAGGGAAAGGAAGAATTGACAGTGAGGGATGAAGAGGAGGCTGCAGCTTCAGAGAGAGGGACAGAGGCAGAGAGAGATCAGGAGGAGGCAGATGAAGATGACAGAGAGGAAGAGGAGGCTGCAGTTACCCCTGGACCATATGGTTGGTTTATATTCTCCTTACATATAAATTGCAGTACAGTAACATAACATGTCGTGACATGACGTGTTTTTTTTGTTTTTGGCTATTTCCATTCTGTTGTATATGTTATAGGGTTAGATATGTAAATATTTACATATACAACAACAGTTCACTCTTCTCAAGACACTTTACAGATAGAGTAGGTCTAGACCACACTCTTTAAGTTACAAAGACCCAACAATTCTCCAAAGAGCAAGCATTTGGTGCAACAGTGGCGAGGAAAAACTTTCTTTTGGGCAGAAACATCAGACAGATCCAGGGTCTTGGTGGCCGCTGCCGGTTAGATACAAATGGATACAGATATACAGTTACAGAGAATTATGATTCATAATAATGGTAATTATAGTAACAAAAAAGATAATGGAACTATGACTAGAAATAATAGTTGTAGCAGTTTAGGGCGTAGCAGGGCGTTGCGGGGTGTAGTAGGGCATAGCAGTTTACATATGGGGGTTCCCATGTACCGCCTTCCCCTGCCACCCTACCAAGATCTCTCGCTACCCCTTTGCCCCCCCATGTAAAATTTTCTAGATCCGCCACTGCACAACAGGGCATGTACTGGGAGTCCTGCCAGTCAAAATACATAGACTAATAGACTGAATTTCTTCAGCAGTATCCTGTACTTGGAGGTTGCATATCCACACGAGAAAGATGCTATCTGTAAAAGTCAGATATCATCAAAGCTGAAAGCCATCCGGACCAAGTATAGGCAGGCTGTGGATACCCAACATCGGAGTGGCCATGGGCGAGTAATCACTCTCTCTATATTTTGATTTATGTAACGAAATATGGGGTGGGTCGCCAGCCACCACAACAATAGAGGCTAGAGACTTTTGTGTTTTTACCCTTTAGACGGGAATGTGAAAGTGGAGCGTTTTTAAGATTTCCGCTCTGGAGGGTGGTTTCGCTTTTTTGCGTTTTTAAGCCCCAAAAATGAAAGGCACATCTGATAAAATATTTTTACATTTTCACCTGCGAGCATTCTCGTGTAAACAGGGCCTATGTTTAAAGGCAGAATGAGTAGGATTTGTTGGTTGCTGTTAAGTGTTTACGGGGCTCGCCAACAGCTGAAAGCCAACCCCAAATTCACTCTCGTTTTGGAATGCACTTTGTGCGCTTGGCTTTTCCCCTCGCTATATTTGCGGTTTTTCACCACTGTGTCTGCCCTTTTTGTAGCTTTCTCTTGGATGCTTGTTTACGATCTGGCACCTGGTCGCTACGTTTTTATAGAGATTGACACCCAGAAACGTCCCGTACACGGGAAAATGAAAATAATAATAAAAAAATAAAAAAACAGGCTGAGGGTTAGGGTCTCTGTACACTGCCACACACTTCTAGTCATAAGTGATGATTGAAAGGGATTACTTTTGTCTGAGTCTCATATTTTACACATTCTCCTACTAATGTGTCTTTTAAGGTTTAGACACAACTTGGTAAGGTTTGGAGAAGGATCGTGGCTTTAGGTTAAAATTACTTTTCAGATTAATGTGCTTTGTTAAAGTTGGGGGACCTTCTTCATGGTTACAGTAGTCTACACGTATCTACGACGTTCCACTTCCGGGATTGCTCTCATTCTGCCGGAAATTCTGCCGGATTTCACTCTTTTCGGATGTCCGTTTTCGGATGTCCATTACCTTCTGCTTTCTTTGTGTTATAATTTTAAACTCTGGTTGATTTAAGAGGACTATGGTTAACTGATCCTCAGATCTCTGCAGGGTAAATCCAGACAGCTAGCTAGACTATCTGTCCAATCAGAGTTTTCTGTAGCACGACTAAAACAACCTTACAAATGTTCCACCATGACAAGTTCCTCCCGAGGCTGAGGCACCGTTGCTCCACTGGCCAAGACGATTGTGATTGGTTTAAAGAAATGCCAATAAACCGGAGTATGTTTTTCTCCCATCCCAGAATGCTGTGTGGACTAGTCAGTCCCTCCTCCGCAGCGCTGTGGAGGAAGGTCTGGCAATGCAAGACGTTACAGTAATAACCACACGATAATGGTTTACTGCTGGTAGGAAACTCTCTCTGGTGTTTTTGTTGAGCCCTCTGTCCAGCCCATCCTTGTGGTGGCTCTATAACAACGTCCACTACTTCCTGCTTTGTTCCTGATGCAGAAGAGTCAGAATTCCTACCACCGCTAGAGGGCTTTGTCACTTGAAAGTAAACATTTCCTAGGGATTTGCTGGAACGACTCATGCTGTTGATTTTCATGGGAGTAAAGTCTTAAATTTACTAGAGAAAGGCCCAAATCCTTCAACTGATCTGAGAGCAGAAAATCCCCAAATTGGAGCTGTGAGGGGTGTTTTTACAGAGGGTGGGGACTTTTATTTTCTTAACACTCTGAAAAGAAGCATCTCTCACAATGATTTTTTTCTTTTTTCTGATGCATGAAGGCTTCTGATATATATTTTTTTAAATGTACTTTGTAATACAACACTTTTAGTTGCGATAGAATATTTTTCATAGTGGTGTGTACAACTTTCAGTACTGCAACTGGTCAAAATACAAAACAGCTTTGAGGAATAACAAAGAAATTAAAAAAAAGGGAAAAAGAAAGTTCTTATACTGTTGATTGATACGTTTTGCAGAAGAAAACAGAGGAAAGAGCCCAACGGATATTTTGAATGCAGCTCAGCTCCCATGTGGTCGTCTCTCAACGGTGTAAAACTGTTCAGTGAAGATGAACAGAGAGTCAATGCGTCCTCAAAGACCTGGGCGGCGAGACTTTCCACACAGCGGTTTGATTGACACTGTCTGTCACAGGCAATGAACTCAACTCTCTCATTCTTTTTTAACTGTCCTCTCGCTCCCGGGTTACGTATCAGGGGAATTTAAAACAAAGTTGCACTGTAAGGGCGACCTCTAGTTCACCCAGTAGAGTATGCGCCACATGTAGGATGAGTCCTTGGCAGCGGCATGGGTTCGAATCCGACCTGTGGCCTTTTGCTGCGTGTCATCCTCTCTCTCTGTCCCCCAATAACTGTCTATCTACTAAATAAAAAGCCAAAAAAAGAATCAGTTGGCCCAACAAAATATTGACCTTCTTTTTAAAAGATTCACTATTACACCATGCACAGTTTGATTTCCAAATTGCCAAAGGCAGGTAAACTGGATGTTTGTGGTGAAAGTGCAGATGGGAAAATAATGTAGACCTGAGGAATTAGCATATTATGAATTACGTTATTCATTCATTTTTCATTTGTTTGCCTGATAATTAGCCTTCCTCTTTTCCAACAGTGACACTATACATACTCACATTTCCATTCTTAAACCCCTGACTTCCCAGTCACTGTCCTACATTTACATGTTGTAACCTTTAAATGTAAAGCTAAGAGGCTAGAGGAGCTGAATGTTGCCTCCTTATGGTGCAGCCTGGTTTGAGCCATTCAAATTCAGCCTCAGTGTGGAGGTGCAGGGCTTTGCATATTCCTCAGTCCTCTGGGACCTCAGCACAGGCAGGCCCACCTTTGTCTGCACCTCAGCCTGTGGACCTCGGGGAGTTCTTTGCTCTGATCAGGCCTCCGTTTAAACAAGTGAAACAAAAACAGCATTTAAACCAACCAGGTTTCCTTCCCGTTGGAGATTTATTTGCAAGCTGTTGCCCTTCTGCTCCTGGTCCGATGGTAAATGCTAATTCCTCAGGTCTTTACATTATATTCCAATCTGCACTTTCACCACAAACATCCAGTTTACCTGCCTTTGGCAATTTTGAAATCAAACTGCATGGTGTACTAGTGAATCTTTTAAATAGAAAGTAAAGGTTTTGTTCAGTTCTTTTTATTGAGGGAAAGTGGGCCAACTGATTACTTGTCTTTTTTTCTCCATCTGTTACTTTCTTTGTAATGACACATTCAGGCACTTCAAAATCTTCTCCCACAATAGATCTAATATATAGGCTACCCTCCAGCCCTCTCCCTCACCTCTTTCAATCGGCTTGTACACTCGTGAGGAACTATGGCTAAATTAAGTCTGCTTAGAAACGGAGAAGTGACTTAATTAAAACTTCATCCCCTCTCTCTCTCTCTCTCTCTCTCTCCAAATCCCCCTCTCCACTTTATCCTACTCTTCTCATCCTCTTCCCTCCGCCGCAGCCGCATCTCGTCCATCAGACAGAAGGGAGACATCGTTGACTTGCACTCCAAGGTCTTCACTTGTTCGCCGGCCTCAATAGAAACTCCCCGTTAGATACAATGACCTCGCAAATTAAAGGAATGACTGTCCAAATTAAATCAAGCAAGGCAGCCCCATGCAGGCAGCCCCCCCCCCCCCCCCCCCCTTCCAACCCTTCAGTCTTTCTCATAAGCGAGAGGTGAGCAGAGACACTGAATGGAGGTTTTCTTCCCAGTCCTCCTTGAGATGCTACTTCTTGCTAATTAACTGGTGCTCTTTGTCATCCCCTCTGTGAGTATGAAGGACCTCAGGGAGACTGAATAGAGCTTTCTCAACTGGCAACCCTTGCCAACTGTCTCTTGCTCTCATGCACTCGCCATTCTACTCTCTTTGTCAGATGTTGCAATAGCGAATTAATTGATGGCGCTTCTATTAATTACGTTTTTTTTTGCGTGCCATTGATGCCATCGTTGCTAACTTGTGAATTTTTTGGTGGGAAATGGCTGATTGTGATCGCCATTTTTGTGCTTGCCAGTCATTCAAAATTCGTTTTCATATGAAAGAGGAGTAAAAACATTAACTTCAAAGTCTGTGTGTGTGTGTGTGTGTGTGTGTGTGTGTGTGTGTGTGTGTGTGTGTGTGTGTTTGTGTGCGTGTGCGTGTGTAGTCTCTTTGCATGTGAATGCAGCCATGATCCCTTGACTCAGGACACAACCTATCACGGCCTGTTATCTCTAATCCTTGAAATATCGTCCCAGTTCAATGAATGGTGTAAAATTGGAACATATGTGTCATTATTCTGTTAATTTCTCATTATACCGTGATCGCCTGTTTGTCATCCCATCCCCAGCCTCCTTTCACAGACCATTCCTCACAAGCTGCAAACATCCCATATAAAAGTCATTGCAAATAATGTCTTTTTTTTCCAGGCAAACATGCAGACATTTCAGTTTCTCAGATTGCATGAATGATCAGTGCAGATTTACTTCAAGGAGATGCATGAATAAAACTATGTGTCTGTCTCTAACAACAAATGGTAGCAATAATTTCTCATCCATCTGCTGGGATCTTGGGGATTGTCGGAGATCTTGCCAGGCTGCGCTGTTTGGACACACGTCGTAAATATAATAGGGTTGGACTCCCAGACTGTGGCACTGAGATTTGCTTCTCCCTTGATCAATTAGGCTCTGCTTGTTCCACTGTATCTGCCTCAGAGAAAAGACTGTAAAGATCTATCAAACCGTAGACACAAAGGCAAGACGATGGGAAAACATTCAAGGAGAATCCATGGCCATGGATAATAGCTAATAGAATCAAACTGTCCCGTGAAAACTAGAAAGCAAAACAACTGGGACCACAAACTCTGTCTCTGTGTGTGGCAGGGCAAAAAAATAGGTCACTCTCCAAGTTTTCACATCTTTCATATTCCCAAAAGAGAAGGCAAGCTGTAAGAGCAGGTTGAGCTTCTTCCATCCTTAATCTGGCTCATGTTTTACCAAATGAAAGGATAACGTCTCTTCTCGAAGCTTTTCCTCAAGTGATTTTCTGAAGCCAAGTGAAAGTTTCAAATTCCTGCTCTGCGGCTTGTTGTCTTTGGAGTGGACACTCTCTCGCCATTGTGCTCTCCTTGACCCTAAGTGTCTTATCATTTGGCCCTGCAGAGCAGAGGTCACCCTGCAATAGGTGACCCTTCCCCCTGCCTGCTCCATTCGGCTTTTGTACAAGTACAAGAGGTCTCTAGGAAGACTCTCCAGCTAAAGATAATATACAAAGTACTCTAATATAAACCCCAATGCAGCTTTGAACGACCGGGAATGGAAGACGAATGAAAAAGTTGGAAGTATATACAGGCTTCAACACTATAAAGTTTCTAATTCTTAAAAAAAAAAAATAGATATGCCTTCTCTTCCATGTTGTTTCTGGTTACTGGCTTAACCCTACATCCTGGTCATGAGTTCGTCATGACAGGCCAGTTGCAATCCTGGAGCCTAACTAGGGGAGAACAAAAAATGAAAGTAGTCCTGCTTCTCACCGTGTCTCTGATCTCGATAAACTGTGTCATTTCTCGCTCATTAATCTGAGATGGCACTGAGCTCAACATGGCCGCTAAATCTAAGGAGAGTGGAGGCGTGAAGCAGAAGAAAGGGGGAAATGGACTGCAGGAGATGGTGAAAGGGATAGACGAATGATGGTGTGGAGAACTGACAGGCAGAAAAGGGGCGTTAAAGACCTGGTGGAGCGTAGGTCACCTCACCTAGGGCCTATTAGATCCCCCATAATGCAATGATGGGATCAATTACAGGCCACAGTGGGACAGAGAACCAGCACAGGCCAATGCCTCCGAATGGCTGTATGTGACTTTGAGATGCAGGACTTTGACTGCTCCAGGAATCAGTCCTGGGGGGTCTGCTGTGTGGAAAGTCAGAGCACATTACTGCGGTCTGTATGACCAAAGACCCTGAGCATCGTGATGGTCATCATGCCTCACAGAATTTCAACGGGGTAAATGGACCGGCTGATGGTCCACATCCGGGTTGAAAAGAACTGCGGTGGCCCTGATGGCTTCAGCAAACTGCCACCTCACACTTGGGTGTACTAAACCATGTGGCGGCTGTCACGGCTTCATCAACAGATGTTTGATTTATCACCTCCAAAAATATTATTGCATAACAAACGTAGACTACTAGATAAGAATATGCAGTTACACATTTTCTTTATGTTTTGACCTTTTACACTGCAGTGTATTAGGTATGCAACAAATCATTATGATGTTAATACGCTCAGGCTGTTTTCAATCACTGTTCGTACTTTTACCTACGAAACGTAATGCACTACAATTTGTATATAATCAATGTAATTGTGAGCCAGGGCTGCTTTAGCAGGAAGTCAGACAACGTAGGACAAAAAGTGACAAAGTCGGCGGAGGAAGAAGGAAGAAGGTCGGGTCAAATACACACCAGACTTTAACCCAGGAGACTGCTGTTTCTGTCCCTTGTGAAAGGAAAAATCAACATTTACTTATTTTAACTTACTTTTGTTACGCAATTTACGTACTTAATTAATTCCACATTTGTAACTTGTGTAAAAAACACACTTATTTAAACCCAAACCACAATTTTTTCAAGTACTTTTGTTGCCCAAACCAATGAACTGCACACTGATCGCTCATGTTGCTGGACATTGTAGGATAACACACGGAAATGTGTGCCTAACCATTACATGAGAATACGTTGACATGCTAGCTCTCAGCTAAGGCTGCAACTAAATGCTATTTCACTCTTAATCTATTGATTATGTTTTCGTTTAGTCGGTTCTGTCTAAGCCCCCAGAGCCTAATGTGATATTTTTTAAATTACTTTTTTTTTTGTTCCAACCAACTAAAACCCAAAGATGTTTAATTTACTATGAGATAACAGAGAGAAGCAACAAATCCTGACTGGCTGAAAACGCTGGAACCAGAGTGTTTTGTATTTTTTGCTTGATTAATTACTTATAACAATCCATGAAAATTAGTTTTCTGTCAAGCACAATTTGTAATAGTGTTCTAAATATTTAATCACATCACACGTGTTTAAACTCACTTTTGTCTCATGTTTGTAATTTGGGGTTTTAAGTTTTTAATCTTTTATTTTATTTTATTTCCATTGGCATTGTATTTATTTTTGCTTGCTTATTTTCTGTTAAATCCTACTGTATTTTAACAAATGTTAATTATGTGAAGCACTTTGTGACTTTGTCTGTAAAATGTGCTATATCAAATAAATGTATTATTATTATTATTAATATTATTATTATTATTATTAGATTAGTAGTGTATCAATTGCCTTCATTTTGTACATAATCCCCCTATTTTAGTGGACAAAAAGTTAAAATAAACTTATATGAAATGTAATATTTGGTGCCATATCATTTGTTGACACTAACAGACGCTACTGTATCTTCGCTGATGATGCTCTGTCCTTCCACTTTCAATTTGGTTTTAAATGCAACAGTTGGATTAGTTGGATTGAGATTAGAAAGTCCAGAACACTATTGACCCTAAAAACTATTATTGGCTTGTTTGCATGTTTGGGATCATTTTCCTGCCGCATTGTTCGAAAATTGGGGCACTGTCTATAAAAAGGCTATAATAGTGGTAATTTCATGTAGATGTTAACACCATCAAATAAAAAGCTGAAATTCAGCACTCTATCACCATTGTTACTGTTTCATTTCTGATTAAATGGGCTTGAGGACGGAGACATAATAATTCTAAATGTGCTTGATAGTTTCTGACTGCACTTCATCATGATAGCTGGCTGAAACAACACACTGCAATAATACTTAAGAAAGGATTTCAGCTCATGGATCAAAAGAGGGATTCATCCAAATAATCAAGTTATTTTTGGAGAATCTTCAAATGCATCTACTGTACAGTGTGATGTTTTAAAGGGCATCTCGGTCATTTCCATGCAGTCCAAATGCAACAGTAGCCTCGGCTGACACTGGTTTGAAATACAGCATCAGACGAATCTCCCACTATCAACTCTCCCTAAAACATTTCAAGGGAAATCCACAGAATCTGAAGGTCAGCATTGTTTTCTTTGTACATGTTCATTCATTACAACATAACCACTGAACTCCTACACCCGGTGCTGTTTTTTTCCCCTCCACGTGAAAGAAGACAAGTGAAAAAAGCTAAATGTTCTGGCGTTTTGTTGTTGATCTTCGATTAATCATCAGAGGCCTAGTGCAAGAACCGTGTCCAGCCTTGTTTATGAAGGGCTCAGCTAGGGCCCTTTCAAACACACACACACACACACACACACACACACAAAATCACACAGTGGCACATGCAAACACACTTGTGCAGCAGGAGCAGCAGCAGCACTGAAAAGATCACTGGTTTCCTCCTGTTATGCAAATGCATCAAAACGCTTGAGTGAGAATTATATATGAATCCAATGAGGCTTTTTCTCTCTTTTAGAAATGCTTAGCCACAAGTACTGAGAGCCCTCAATGGCAAGCGTCCGCTTCACTCCCTGGCCATGCGTATTATTCAGCTTGACGAGACGCAAACTGACATAAGCACCCGGGCTCACTTTCACCCACTGGCAATCCGATTATATGGCCAACACGGCATCAATGCTGCAGGGCCAACAGGCAGTGAAGTCCGTCAAGCATCCCCTCCTCCACCCAAGCCCCTTCTTTCCCCATTCATACCTTCTTCTTCTTCAACTGCTCTGCCCAGCTACCCCTCCCACATACATACACACTTCTTCAAGCTTCCAGCCCAATAAACAACAAACTTCCTGGCCAGAGTCGCCAAATAGTTACAAAATAGTGAAGTAAAACTTAAAATTGCTCCTTTTTATGGATGTGTCTTTCACGGTGCATGACTAAAACAAGCAGCATTCCCTCATTTCATAATCACATATGGCGCACATAACTTAAAACCCTGCAAAGCATTTTATTGCATTTTTTCATCTATCTCAAGCTTGTCCTTGCCGGCTGTGCAGCTTCTGCAGAGCACAAAGACAGTATTAGGCAGCTGCATGTGGTGGCCCTCTGAACTCTGTCTAGTGCCCGTTCATTCCATAATAATCAGATATTAGAGGCTATATCTAAATCAAACAAGTGCTTCAGGGCAGCCTGACTGGGAGAGCCACCACTAATGTCACGACGGGACTCCTAAGCTAAACCGGTGTTGACAACCACACAGCCTGGCCTTCTTTTCCGTGCTGCGCGGTGACGCTTGGTTCCTCAGACGGGGCACCCGTTGAACCAGTGGGTGTTTACATGACGCTACCCGAAAAGACTGCCAGGTGCTTGGGGGGGTTGGAGTGGAGGCTCCTCTCTTGCAAATCGCCCCGCACCCGTGAAACTAATGTAGAGATGAGATTAAACTCTCAGAGAGATACATTTGCAATTGATTAACGCTGAGCCGCTGTGACAAATTGTATATACTTTTGTGTGTGTGTGTGTGTGTGTGTGTATGGACTTAATACAATAATATTATATCACTGCCAGATTATTAGGTTAAAACCAAATAGGTTGGATAAACAACTACTTACACACCTGCTTCTGAGTATTTTTAAGTACCAGATGCTTTTGTCAAAAACCAGAAAAAAGATATTTAGATTTTGAATAAATTCTAATAACTTCAGGTAGAGCATAATGAGCCAGTGGAGGATGTTCCACCTGCCTGCCTGTCCCTTCTAAAACAAGGATTTAGAGGACTACTGTGTTTCCTCTGCACCCCTCTGTTTTGTTTGGTATTAATGAGCAATTAACTTTGCATACAAGGTCACAGACAATGGTATTGGTTGTCAGATTATGCTAATGCCGTTGGCTGTGGCTGCACTGAATGAGGACAGGGAATCCCTGTGAATAGAGAGGGTTGTGGCCTTTCTCCAAGATGAGAAAATGATATGCAAACTGTACCAACATGCTCTTTAAGAGGATTAGGACACCACTCGACATCCATACTGACAACTGCTAATAAATGAACAGCAAAGAAAGGGGAGGCGAGCCTGGACCAGAAAGAGCAATTCTGCTCTGAAACTTTCTTCGGTTGAAAGTGGAACTTGTGTTGTTACAGTTTGGGCAGTTAAATGAAAATGTAAATGTAAAATGCACGTTCTTAATGATGTGACTTGAGTCGTTAACGTGGCAGGCGAAAATGGGATCAAAAATGATGACAAAAGCCCAACAGAAAGAATTCCGTGTGGGGTGAAGCAGACGAAAGAAAAGAGCCCGGGGTGACACTAAGAAGTTGAACTCCCATGGCCAAGGAGAGGGAACAGGTGCAGCCAGAGTTCATACAGAGCGCTTTGTGCACTGATATGGCTCCAGTCCATTTGGGGAAGAGGGAGGGGCCCGTGTTTAATACAAAGTTAATATCGATTTAATGCTTGTCACTGCTCTTCGGAATCTTTGGGCATTGCTAATTCGCTCAGTGTTGAGCAGGGCTTTTTGCGCCAGATGCTGCAGCAACCTTCAGTGCCGCCGGCGAGCTGAGGTGAAGCCGCGGCCAAAACACCCCAAGTGGGAGCCACTGCTGAGGGGAAACCCGGTCACAAACTGAATCCGCTGAAATAGATGTTTGGTTAACTTCATATGGCAGGAGCGAGGATTCACTCTACGAACTGTGACATCTCAAGGCACGATGGATTGAGTCTATTAAAAAATTATGTGCAATGGTGGCAGAAGTATTCAGAAATTTTACTTAAGTATAAGCAATATTACAATGGAAAAATGCTTCAATCATTCAAGTATAGGTACCACACTCAAAATTTTACTATAAGTAAATGATGGACAACATTTGACATATTGACAGAAATATTAAGTAGCCTGTATATTATTGTGCAGAAGGGCTCCTTTCTGAGCTTATTTTTAATGATGTATAGCATGTCAACGTAGCTGGTCGAGGTGGAGCTAATTTGAACTACTATATGTATAATTGAATCTATGGCAATGCATTGTGTTTATGTAAAATCTGAATCTGCAGTGTAACAAGTATAGCTTTCAAATAAGTATAAAGAAATATAAAATAGAAATATTTAAGTAAATTATACAAGTACCTCAAAACAGTACATTATGGGCCTGTGTCTATGTCTCAAACTCAACTTTATTTACTTATAAACTTCTTAAATAAGAATTCTGACAATATTCCAATATCTTTGTACTGCTTTTGGCTATTCTAGTTAGTCTAAAGTCTATATCCATCTGCCTTTCTGTCTATTTTCACTTACAAATAAATAATACGTAATATCCAGAAACTGAGTTTTTTTTATGATATCCGGTGACTGTATTAAAGTTGATTGCCTGCTTGTCTTTGGCAAGCAACAGAAAATGGCTAAATCTGTCACGATGGATGTGTTAAGTGAAATAAATTGTTTAATTTACCGGACCCTGATTGAGTTGGATGCAGGCTGAATGGCTGCAGGGCTGAGATGGATGGACTGGTGACCGGTGTCATATATACGAGGCTGCAACCAGTCAGCACAATCTGTTCATCCCCGGTTCAGTGAAAACATGGGGAGTTCCCTTTTCCTCGGTGCGTCCACGTCACGATAAATAATGAGGGAATAATAAACAGTTAACCACCTGTCGGACCCGAGGCACAATGGGGCGGCCCATAGAGAGCCTTTCATGCATGTGTAACATATTTACTCAGCTCCTTTCACTTAACGAAGCCGAAAGAGACCCAAGACAATGGTTAAGTTCAGCTATTTGGTAAACTGGCATGGCCCTGTAGGAAAAAGTAGCTACAACAATACAATAATATTCAGATATATTGTACAATTGGATATATATTGTACAGCTGTGTTGTACAAAATGTAGCTGGAAATATCTGAAAACCATAAATTAATTTAGGAATATTGTAAATGTAAGTGTCAGTCATCTAATGGTAATCCCTATATTATATAATAAGTGGTTTAAATAAAGATGAGTAATCCTCCCTGTAGGCCTATCAAAGGATACCATAAGTGATAAATATAAGGAGCTAATCCCTAAGGGGATATTAGCCTATCACAAGTGTAACATAAACACAATGAGGTGGTGTCAATATGAATATTATAGGTATATAAAATATATTCAGTATATACCACATTTAATATTGTACAAATACATTTATTAATACAATTAGGGCTGCAACTAACTATTAGGGTCATCATCGATTCATCTGTGGATTATTTTCTTGATTAATGAATTAGTTGTTTGGTCTATAATTTTTAAAAAAATTGAAAAATGTCAAAATGAGTGTTTCCCAAACGCCCAAGATGACGCCCTCAAATGTCTTGTTTTGTCCACAACTCAAAGATATTCAGTTTACTGTCATAGAGGAGTGAAGAAACTATTAAAATATTCACATTTAAGAAGCTGGAATCAGAGAATTGAAAAAAAAATGACTTGAACCGATTAATGGATTATCAAAATAGTTGGTGATTAATTTAAAAGCCAACAACTAATTGATTAATCTATTAATCTTGGCAGCTCTAAATACAATAACAAAAATGAAGCATTAGACACAACAAATGCGTACCAATATAGTAATAATAATTTGTAGTAAACATATATAGTGTTGGATCTGGTGATGATGGGCTACACAGTAGTATAAATTATCCCATATGTAAACTTTAACATGGGTAGTTGAGTCTTAGGATAATTATGATAAAGTGATGGGACTTTAGTGGGCTCTAACAAGGAGGAGGGGGTGTTGTTGGTGGTAATGTTTCAGAGATGTGCTTTTAATGGCCTTAATTCAGCCGCAGCCAGCTGTTTTTACTCGGCCTGGTAAAGGAGCGGGGACGTGGCAAGCTTGCAAAGCTCGTAGAAATTAGTCTCGGTCAGCCAGAGCAGCCTATGCTTCCTGCTAACCATCTGCTTACCGCTCACAAAAGGAGGATTTCGGGCAGCCAAGTAAAGGAATATGGGCTCATAAAAAAGCTTTGAAGGTCTCGTTACTCAGTGGAGGTGTAGCTGTGGTGACGGAGCGCTGTGTTAACGCCTGTTTGTGCGTCGTGCATGCGCTCATAAAGCAGACGCACCTCTGATAAGCGCTGACTCTCTCCAAAGGATCATTTCACGGAGGCGTTCCCTTTTAATTATCGGATTGTGGCCAGTTTATATTAGGTTGATGTCGAACCACTTATCGTTATTTGAGATGATGCAAACTGACTGACTGGTTTACTAAAGACACGAATGTCACTAATGTGAATGTGGACTAATGTGGACAAACTGAAATTGGTCTTTACATTAAATAAGTTTAAACAGTTGGCCTTTCTTTTTTATTGGACTATTAAAAAACATATTCATAGTCATATGGTCTGGCAAAGCTAAATTAAATTAATAATAGGCTATAATAACATGATCAAAATAATAGGCTGTTACAATCATAATTTATATTATTTGGTTCTTAATATAACAAGCCGACTACTGCGCAAAGACTTACCATAAATCCTTATTACAGGGATAGTCTGGTGTTTTATGGAAATGTGGAAAAAGAGTATGAAAATTGCAAAGATATATTTTAGTGTAACAGAATCAGCTTAATTTAGACTTCTATATAAAAATGCTAACTCAAGAGTTATATAACAATAAAAGGCATACATTAAAAAAATTAACTACAGACAATTTTAAATACAGATTAATCAAATAGTAAATTGTTTCTTGAAAGATTTAAAATCTAATCCGAACTTTTCCAAAATGTTTAATTGTATGCTATAGGCTATCTTATTTCAATTGGGTATTAAACTGGCAACAATTAGGCGGGTTTTTTTCTTCCTCTTTTGGTCTGCAATGTATCTTCGCCTGATTGCTTTGCTTTAACGGGTTTTCCGAGGCAAAGCTGACAGAACACGACTATAAGGCTCCAAGTCGCTTTAATAAGAGTTGTATATGGGGTCTCAGTGTCCGCTCATATGAATGCGTTTTAAATCAAATCACAGATGCACTTTTATTCAGCCGGTTAAAATAGCAGAACAAAACCGTCTTTAGAAATAAAGCTTTTTTTTATTCCTCTGGGCCTTTTTTTGATGCGGAGAGAGGGAAGGAGAGAAAGGCCGAGGGGCGCCTCCTCCGCAGCTGAGGGTGACAGTTAGTTCATGGTTAACAGGATCAGGAGCGCACGGCTCAGGCCGCACACTTCTCCTGTGCGCACTGAGCAGCGGCTCCGCGCCCTGAATGAAGCCTGTGCAAGAAGAGTGATATTTAACACATCTGTTAAAGCGTTTTGATAGCAGAAATCCGTTTAAGACATTATTCCATGACGAGGGCCAGATTGAGTGTTGAGAATCCTATGAAACCCTAAAACTGATTTACATTTGAGATGCTGCGCAGCGTCTGCAGCTAGTGCAGAAAATGTAGAGATTTAACAATAAATATACTCAGTTATGTATTATAAAGTTTAAACCCTGCTTTTATCTGCTTGTATGTGTTTATTTTGGCAGCACTAAAAATAGAATAAAAGAATATCTTTACATTTGTAACGAGTATATATTTTTATATCCTGCAGAACATAAATACACCCTGAATGGACAAGAATAAAGTGTCTTTTTTTTCTTTTTTTTTTTAAAGCAGGCTCATTAGAAGTCTCCGTATAATGACTGAATCTGTAAAGATTGCTCTTTAATTAGGCCGCTTGCCTCTGCCAAACAATACAAATTGAAAGGAAAGTGGTCAACATGCAAAATTGATGACTGAGCCCCTTTTGTGCTGGGGACATTGTGTGTTGCTTGCTTATGAAGTCTAATGCAATCATAAATTGCGTCCTTCGGCCAATCAGCGGGCCGGGGGATGCGGCATGAAAGCGACCCATGTGGAGAACTTTGTTGCGCCCCATTGTTGAGGCTGTCAGCCCTGTGCGGAGGGCAGAGGAGGGGGGGTGGGGGGGCAGGCTGCTATAAAACTCCTCTCCCCTGAGTGAGGAAACCAGAGGAGTTAGCAGCCATTCACACGACTGATTCTCTCCCAGCTGACACGAGGAGTATCTCAGATTTCACACAAAGATTTTTTTTTCAAACCGGGACCATGATGATCCCAAGCGTGCTCGCGCCTCCTGCCTTCTACCCGGGGCTGTACCGGCCTGCCGCTGCTCTGCCGTTCCACCACAACCTGCCGTCCGCCTTCCAGACCCACTCCAGCTTTCTCGTGGAGGACCTGCTGCGGATAAGCCGCCCCGCCGCCTTCATTAACCGGACTGTCCCGTCAGCGTGCGCTTCCCTGCCCACAGCCACCACCACCGTGTCCTTCAGCAACGCGCCCGCGGAGCGCGCCGTGGCTACGACCGCGGTGACGCGCGAATCGTGCTCGCCGAAAATGTCGGTGTCGAGCAACAAGGACCCAAGTTTTCTCAAGTTTGGTGTGAGCGCCATCCTCGCACCTTCACCAAAGACCGGTGAGTAGACGCCCTCTGTTTCTGCCTTCAGTTTGAGTTGATGCGCTTCTGTCTAATATAGATGCAGCCTATTCTTCTCATTCAGGAATGATTATTAATATGTCTGGTGTTCCTCCACAGCGTCCTCACACCCGGCACTCCACAGCATGCACTGCAAGACCTTCCCCATCCCCTGCTATGACGGAACCTTTCACCCCATATTCAGGACGCCTTATTTACCAGGTAGGCGCAACTTTTACGCACTTCTCCTTTACAGCTCCATCTCTCTTAGCCCTTTAGAATTTTGTCTGAACTAATTGCATTTAAATGTAAAACACTCTCGCACCCTGTCGTAGCCATTTTTTTTACCAGAAAAGAAGAAATCACTGTCTTATTAATGGGGACCGCTGGCCCCTGCCCGGACCCACACCCACCCCCTAATTAACCAATTATCCCAAATCGTCACGCTCTAAATTTGAGGCGGGGTGGCGAGTTATAGTCCCCCCTGTTTCTCATTGGGGGCGTTTTGGCATTTCTCTGGCCCGGCGTTTTCCCACAGAGCCCGGGGGGCCACCGGGCCGCTGTGGTGGGCAACAAAGCCTTCAGCACCGTGACCAATTTGGTCAGCTCCCACCGGGCGAACCACCCACACACCCCGGAGAGTGACTTTTACCAGGGGGGGGCAAAGGCGTGAACCAGTCATGCACTAATTTCCCTATTAGGCGCTATTGAGAGTTTTCAATATTCTCACAAGACCACATAGCGCGTCGTTGTTCCTGATTCTTCTGCGGCCACAGGGCAGCTACTGTCAGGAGGACGTCCAGTTAGCGTGCACGCAGACAAGTGTCTCGCGCGGTGGGAGTTGAAGTAAAGCGAGTATTTTTTTTAATTTTTTTTAAAGCCCAACTGCGTCGAAAATGCCCCAGCTGGGCAAAGTCTGCCCCTGCACGCTGCACGGCCCATAGGATAGGTTACCACTGACCTCCAGTCCTCACTCTCCCTGTGCCCTAAACGCTTATTCTCCATGCGGGCCAATCAACGAGTTGAGATAAAGAATAATCTCTTAGAAAAGTCTATAAAGTCGCTAGTCCGTGCTTTCATTCAGCCAACTCATAATGGAGATGGAGTCTTTTCATGGGCTCAGCTGAATGCCTCAACAAAACAACTCCAGAACTCCTCTACTGAATAGCTTTTCGTGTTCATTTAATGAAAATGATTTGAAGGCACGAAGGGAAAAAAAAAAAAAAAAAGAAAAGCGCCATTCCCCTCCACTCTTCACTCAGCCCCCACCGGGCATCAGTATTCTGGTATGCAGTTGTGTTTAGTTTGAAAGTGTAAATCTCCTTTTGTTGCGATAATATATGGCCTTCGCCGCCTGTCCAGAGTCTTTTCTGCGTTAGTTCATTACTACACAATTACCGTTCACGGTTTATTAACTCCTCTATCCGCCCTCACAGGGTTCCTTAAAGGATATGCTACCTCTTTACCATACCAATGCGGTTGGGGACCGGCCAATGTGCTAATTAGTCACCTCGTGCCATTTCACTCAAAACGGAGACGTATTGCACAGTTCCAAAGGAAGAAAACTTCCAATAATAACCGGTTGAAAAGTATGGCCTTGAAGGGAAATCATATTCATAGAGGCCTGAGTTTAGATTTATAAAGCAGTAAGATTTTTCCATCTACTAGTTGATCAATTGTGGCTGCAGGGTCGTTTTTAAGGATTCTTTTTTTTCTGAGATGTGGCAAAGGAAACACAGCTAACAGGTTTCAATTTCTCTTTTGTGTTTGCATTGTAGTATCTTCATCCGTTGTCCCCATTCCCGGGACCTTTTCGTGGCCCCTGGCCGCCAGAGGGAAACCCCGGAGAGGGATGCTGAGGAGGGCGGTGTTCTCCGATGTACAGCGCAAGGCATTGGAGAAAATGTTCCAGAAACAGAAATACATCAGCAAGCCCGACAGGAAGAAGCTGGCCACTAAGCTGGCCCTCAAAGATTCACAGGTAAAACGTCCACAAGTGCTTGAAATATTCAACACGTTGTGCTTCCTTTAACGCGTAATAAGGACTGCTGTTGCTCATTCCCCTTGTACCTGACGCAGAACGTTTTCACTCACGGTTTTTCTCCACCTCCACAGGTGAAAATCTGGTTCCAGAACCGGCGGATGAAGTGGAGGAACTCTAAGGAACGAGAGCTGCTGTCATCCGGCGGCTGCCGCGAGCAGACGCTGCCCACCAAAGCCAACCCGCACCCGGACCTCAGCGACGTGGGCAAGAAGTCCTCCGCTGAGGAGGAAGATGAGGAAGAAGAGTTCAGAAGAGAGAGAATGAGAGCGGAGTCCAGCATCTCCTCTCCATCTCTTTCCAGTAAGCACTCGGACTTCTCAGAGTCAGACGAAGAAGAAATAACAGTATCTTAATTTATTTTAAAAAGCAAATATAGAGACTATAACCCGTTATGTTTATATATGAGACTGTGACCACATTTGTAAGAAGCTGCCGGCCTTAAAGAGGACCCCATAAATGCCAGTGTTAAAAAAAAAAAAAAAGTTCCACTCAAGTTTGTTGCTTCATCAGCGCATGCGCACTGTACAGGATCTGCTTCTGAGACACAATTTGCTGTTTTGCACAGCTTTGTTCAATTGTACAGTATTTTGTACAATTTTGTATGGAAATTTTATGCCAAGAATATTGAGTTACGTTTACCTTGACCTTGAATAGAGTTGTTTATTGAAAAATGTAGTATTTCGATAATAATTTATATGAATTTGTTTAATAAGTATTATGTGTTGTATATATGTTTATTTCACACTTTTTGTACAAATACCAAATAAAATTGTAAACAATTCCAAGTCAAGTGTGTGTCTTTGTGTGTGTGTGTGTGTGTGTGTGTGTGTGAGAGAGGATGACTAAGTGAATAGGGTAAACATTTTAAATAGATATCACAGTGAAAATTCCCCAGTTTATAATTTACATTAAGACAATTCTTTTTTTGTACTACAAGCTTTCTGAAATTGTATATTTAAATATGCAAATGAGGCACTATCAAACTATCTAATAAATATGTGCTTATTTGCATACATTTCCATTGGATAACATCGGGTTCAAAATTCTTGTTTCATTTTGTTTTCATATCAAAGTCAAAGGTTTTTACAGATGGAATTTTGGATATCTCTTATCATGCCATAAATCAGAAAATACTGTCAGCAGCCATAAAAATTCAACCCCATGTTTTAGGAATAAAATATTAAATCAGGCTATGAATAATATATATGAACAAAAAAAGCTTCAGAATGTACAGTAGATAGCAATAAAACTGGAAAGGTTGGTGTACAGTATGTAAGTGCTACAGAAGTGGAGTATGAAATAAAAAACTCCTTTTGAAATAAATACATTTAAAGATATGTATTGTAAAATGCCATACATTAGTAAAATAAACACCTAAACGTGTGTCCAGTCTGAAAGAAGACATGTTATGGAAGCAAAATAGCCCAAAATCTCAAAATAGACTACCGCATGAACAAAAAAAAAACGTTTAACAAAATTCAATCATAAATAATCATTCATTTTATTGAATCACAATAACTTAAGACTAGTACAGTGATATCAGATTTAATTCTCCGAGACCTGGACAGACCAGCGATGACAAACCGCATCAATCTGCTCTGATGTAAAGAGACTGTACACAAAATACTCCTTTTCAAGTATTGTAACAAATCAGCTAGAAAAAGTCATCAAACTGCTGCAAGATAATCAACTATTTACAAAGTTATGTTACATATAAAAAAAATGTACATAGCAAAGAAGGCTAAACATTCATTGAGTTTGTGAGTAATAAACTGACAGACTGGTCAAATGCTTCAACAACATCCACACCTCTCAGAGCAGGCTTTACTCAAGACAAAACAGAGAATCAGTCTCTTTGTGCTTACAAGGACCATAGCAGGAGAGCCTTTTTAAACTACACAGACACACATCTGGACAAAGAACATGGGCCACAAATCTGACAAGTCCTCACGAACCATGATGTACGTCTCGGCAGTGCTGAAAACCACACAGGGGACAAACGCACATTCAGCTTTTTGCTTCCATTAGGAGATCAGAATGAATGTTGCATAGGATCTGTGACTGAAAACACTGAAAGCGATGGAAGCTGTGCTGGATGACATGAGCCCCGGCTTTAAACGTCCGCCTGCCCTTCCCAGAAGGCAGGCTGGGAGGAAAAAAAAAAAAAAAAAAAGTACAATATTCTTTAAATTTTAAGCCACAGAAATGTCAAACCATTTTACATCATTCAACCACAAGTACCTTTATACCTTTAACCTCAGATTAATTATATCACTATAAACAAAAGCAGCATATACACTAGTTTTAGTTCGACATGTTTGTTAGGACAGTTTTGTTCATCACAAATCACACAAAACAGACCGTGAGTGTGGAGAAAGCACAGTTAAAGGATGGCGATGAGGTATAAAAATCGAAACATCTTCTTAAACTTCCCTCACCCAATCAACCTGCACAACTTTCTGATTTCGAGCACCAAAACACATCAATATAATTTTTCTTTCTTGCTAGTGGTCCGAATATTTACACCAGCTTCACAGCACTGGGTCATACATGCATACAACTTAATTTGAAACCCAGTACTGCTTCTCATTCACGTCTCAATCCCGCGGCATCGGTGTCTGATATGATGAGAGGTCGACCGTGCTCGAGGAGAGAGTCGACTCGGGAGCCCTGTTACGTTTACAGCCATTTAGACAAATGAAGAATCAGCGAATGCACATAGTCTGTTAGAAAAGAGTAAGGCATTGTTTGTTAGAATTCAGTCCAGCACCAAAAGAGATTTGTGCTACAACAGCCTGTTTGGGCCAATGTGCATGGAGATCTCAAAGGGTTATTTGTTGGTCAAAGCGAGAACTTAGAAGTGGTAGAGGCGTCGTTTGTGAAGTTGCATGGAAAGTTACGACACAGATGGCAATGACATTTTCTTAAACACGGTAAAAAGGATAAATCTAGCCATGGTGAATGCTGATTTACCAGTTAGTGCCTTTTACTCCTGAAAGACTTTTTTTGAGAACTAGGACCCGGAAAGGGATTTCCAGGTAAACTTTTTTTTGTCCTTGCTATGTCAATTCTTTCTATAAATGTGTGTGTCTGTGTTTACATTTGTGTGTTTGGCCAATAACACCTTTGCACATACATTACAGTTTCTTCAACACCTTGATGAAAAGTTCTATATGAAGTGTCGATTCCAAAAGGAACAAAGAAAGTATCAGTAAGGATTGTGGTGAGAATTTTTTGACTTTTACATTCTCCTTGTTGTTGAGCAGTGCTAATAGTGTTTACCAACTTCCTTGTTAGGGTTAGATATAGGGTTTATATTATGGATTTGCATTAAAGTGCTCATATTATCCTCATTTTCAGGTTCATAATTGTATTTAGAGGTTATAGCAGAATAGGTTTGCATGGTTTAATTTTCAAAAAACACCATATTTTTGTTGTACTGCACATTGCTCCAGCTGCTCTTTTCACCCTGTGTGTTGAGCTCTCTGTTTTAGCTACAGAGTGAGACATCTCACTTCTGTTCCATCTTTGTTGGGAGTCGCACATGTGCAGTAGCTAGGTAAGGACTACTAGCCAGTCAGAAGCAGAGTCTGAGGGCGTGCCATGCTAGCAGCTAGGCGAGCATTATAACGTTGTTACAAAGTGACCACGTTTGTCTCTGAAGTAAAGGCTGGACTACAATAGAGCTGTTTGGAGCAGTTTGTGAACAGTGTTTTCTGTTGGAGATGGTAAGTCCCTTTGGGCTGGAAGTTTTCACTTTGTAAACCTATAAAGTGCACAAAAAAGATATATAACACAATAAAGGAAAGGGGAAAAGCCAAAAAGCATAATATGAGCACTTTAACACACCAGTTCTCATCGTTTTTTTGTGCATGAAGAGATTTGAAAGCAGACATTTAACTCAAAAACATTGAGTTGTAACTAATAGGAACTATTTTTATTAATGCTCTCTTAGTTGCTTTTTGTGGACACACATCTCCTTCATGGAGTTGAATAAAACCAATGAGTGTCAAGAGTTTGGGATGTAATTAATGATCTCCGAGGAGTTTTTAGAAGTGTGAGCTGGCACGCTGTAGGACTTAACATTCACTTTGCCTCGATTTATCCTTCAGCAATTACACAGGCAACTTCAGCCGCAGAAGAAGAGGAGGAGCCAAAAAACCTGCTGGCTGTTAATCCGTCCAACAGCCTCATCTGTGTTCTCAGCGGCTGGTAGCTCAGGCTCACTGATGCTCCAGAGACGAGGGTCTGTATCGCCATCTGCAGCCTGCTCAGACGCACGGCAGCTGGGCAGGACCAGGAGTATCTCAGCCCGATGAGCTGGAGCCGATGCTGTAGGCTCAGTGGGGATCGGAGGACTCCTGGCTGGTGTTTAAGTACCCTAACAACAGTGACAGACCGTGTGTTTTTATTCTGTCTGTCTGAAGTAGATGTCAGGCTCCTGACAGAGGAGCCACGGGCCACAACGGTGAAAAAACAAAACCAAAAAACAGCGCAGTGCAGTAGAAACCTTTTGTCGCCCGTTTTCTGAAATGAATTTGAACCTTTTTTTTTGTTCTTCTTCTTTTTAAATATTTGGGTTACCTGCACCCAAATTAAGGTGGCTGGATTTTGTGACACAGAATTATACTCTAAACAAGAAGTTCTCCCGATGAGAACAGTTCTTATAAAAAGTTCCTCCTGAAAACTTGTCCCCGTGTTGCATCACAAGGTGGACTCCAGCGACGAGTCCAGGATGTCGTCCTGGTGACTGTTGCTGTTGGAGTCGCTGTCGTAGCTCTGCGGGCTCGACGATGTCGCCGCCTCCTTCAGACGCATCAGCATGTTCATCTGTTGGCAGAAACAGGCGTTAGTCTGATCGAGCTTTACAACTCAGAGGTTGCCCTGCTAAAATAAATAACTTAAAGTAACGGACGCAAAGTTAAAGGTCCCATGATATGGACCTTAGTGGTCCCCTAATACTGTATCTGAAGTCTTTTATATAAACCTTAGTGGTCCCCTAATACTGTATCTGAAGTCTCTTTTATATAGGCCTTAGTGGTCCCCTAATACTGTATCTGAAGTCTCTTTTATATAGACCTTAGTGGCCCCCTAATACTGTATCTGAAGTCTCTTTTATATAGACCTTAGTGGTCCCCTAATACTGTATCTGAAGTCTCTATAAATTCAGCCTTGGTGCAGAATTACAGCCACTAGAGCCAGTCCCACAATGAGCTTTCCTTAGGATGTGCCATTTCTGTGTCTCTAGCTATTGAGGAGGAGAGAGAGGGGGCAAGGTGGAGGGTGGGGTGTGTCCTTGACCAACTGCCACTTTGCTCGTTTGAAAGCCATGATGTCTCTCTCACATGGGTGGGCCAAATTCCCTGGGCGGGTAAAGCAGAGAAAGGGGAGGTAACCTTTCAGGTTCCAGATCGGCCCATCTGAGCTTTCATTTTCTCAAAGGCAGAGCAGGATACCCAGGGCTGGTTTACACCTATCACCATTTCTAGCCACTGGGGGACCATAGTCAGGCTGGGGGAACGCATATTAATGTTAAAAAACCTCATAAAGTGAAATTTTCATGCCATGGGACCTTTAAGTATTTCAGGTCGAGATAAATAAGTGATGAAGCTTCATGAACCATTAGTTGTATGCTAATAAAATAACTCAAGGTCCACTTACTAGCTTTCAATTTCTGTAGAAAGTTAAGAAGCTGAGGAATGTTAGTAGACCTTGAGTTAAGATTTCTTTTCTAAACTGCTGTTTCCAAGATCAAGAATAAACGGTACTGTTTCTTTTCAAATATTTTTTACCTAAATTTCAATGTTGGAGCGGAGATACTATATACTCAGCAAAAAAAAAAGAAACGTCCTGTCACTTTCAACTGCTTTTATATTATAAGCAAACTTAACATATGCAAATAAAAATCCAAAGTAGCCTTCAGTATGTGGTGTGGCCACCAGCTGTATTAAGTACTGCAGTACATCTCCTCCTCATGAACTGCACCAGACTGGCCAGTTCTTGCGGTTGTTGTTGCCATCCTGTACCAGTCCAGCAGGTGTGATATTCGGATGTAGCGATCCTATGCAGGTGTTGTTACACGTTACAGCTGTGCTTCCTGTCTCCCTGGAGCGCTGACTTATGCGTCTCACAGTAGGAACACTGCAATGTATTGCCCCGGCCACATCTGCTGTCCTCATGCCTCCTTGCACCATGCCTAAGGCACGTTCACGCAGATTAGCAGAGACCCTGGGAGTCTTTCTTTTGGTGTTTTTCAGAGTCAGTAGAAAAGTATCTTTACTTTCCTAATTTTCTTATAACTGTGACATTAATTGCCTACCGCCTGCAAGCTGTTATTGTCTTTTGGACCGTTCAACAGGTTCATGTTCATTAATTGTTTATGGTTCATTGAACAAGCATGGAAAACATTGTTTAAACCCTTTAAAATGAAGATCTCTAAAGTTATTTTGATTAATTTGATCTTTAAAATACAGTGTCCTGAAAAAGGGGCGTTTCTTTTGTTGCTGAGTTTATGTGTTCATGACTACCCTGTCTAAGGCGAGTTGGTATTTTTGCTCACCAGTGGGTCTGCGTCGCTGTCGCTCTGAGGTGGCTCTTTCCTGACTCCTTCTCTCGGGACAGAATAGCCATCGAAGCCCACGTCCTCTGGGCGCAGCTGCAGCAGCGGGGGCCAATCAGACGGAGTGGACGTGGCTGACCACGGGTAGGTGTCAATCACCCAGGCAGCGGGGTCCTCCCACGCAGCCCGGCGGCCGTACAGCTACAGAGACACACAGAATATAACTCTGAAACAGACTAGAAGATGATCTGAGGAAGATTTAGCATTTTGGAACCGAGTGGCATAACTGCTTGGAGGTTTCAGTTTGTGAGTAATCACTGAAAGCCAGTTTTGTGTGGAAATTCCTCTGCCTCTAAAAAGCAGGTGCTAACAGGTATTAAAGGGAGACTTCACCACGGAAGAGAAAATTGAAGTCAAAAGTGAAAGCTGTTACAAAAAATGCAAGAGCCTCTGAAGAAAAAAAACAGCAGTAATAACAAATGAACGCAATAACTGATAAATTATATGAAACCAAACTAAGAAAAGGTGGATCTACTAAGCTGACTGCAGTGTTTTTTTTCAAATTTTCAAAGTAACGGATGCCAAATTGAGTATTTCAGGCGGAGATAAATATGAACCATTAGTTGTATTTGCTTTACCAACTAGATGGTGCTCTTGGTTTAGAGAGAGAGAGAAAAAGGCTCATGTGTTGGCACAGTTCGGTGTGCTTTCAACCCTTTGTTGAACAGCGAGCACCATCTAGTGTGCTCAGACAACATCACTAGAGATGAACTGCAGCCTCAGCATCACTACAGTGTAGGGCTGCCACCTCTTAGTCGATTAGTTGACTAATCGGTCATTTTGGTCTTAGTTGGCTAAGATTTCTTTAGTCGATTAGTCATTTTTTATGCTTATTCATGCTTAATTACTTATTTCCAAGAAACTTCTGAGCATATTCATGGTAAACACAATATTTAAAGTGGTGCTTTTGCAGGATTAATTGTGGAGAAACTCAGTTTTACAGATGGTTAATTAACTACATTTATATTGTGCTTTTCTAGTCTTAACCACCTCTCAAAACGCACAGCTCTGTCAATTAAATCAACTAATCGATTAGTCGACTAAGAATTTCTTTAGTCGAGGACAGCCCTACTACAGTATGGTTTCTCTTCTAGAGCCCAATCAGTTGATTGAATCAGTTAAAGTGTGTGTGTGTGTGCGTGCGTGCGTGCGTGCGTTACCTGCAGTCCCTCTCGTACAGCCTCCAGCATGTAGGGGATGATGGAGTAGTTCCAGAGGTCGGTGAACCAAACCCTGGATCCCTTCACGTCCATGGGACAGGACAAGAGGAGACGAGGTCCTGCACGCCGCAGAGCACAGAGGTAAGACACTGATTGTCTGCCCACACCGACATTCAATAAAAGGCGTATTGTGCATCACTCTCTTACCGATGGTGACGTCAGAGGAGCTGTGTGTCTCCAGGAAACGGTTGAGGTGGTGCCAAACCCGCGGGATCCAGTCGACGATCTTTACCAGCTCCATGTTGCGCGTTCGGCTGCCAATCTCAGTCTCGATCAGCTTCCTCCGCAGGTAGCGGCCAAGGAAGCCTTTCACCGGCTCCATGTGGTTGGCACACAGCACCCACCTGATCAGAGAACATGTCGGGACTTTAAAGTATCATACAAAAATGTAATTAAATGTATTTTAAGATCATGTCAATCCTTCAATTTGTTTGTATAGAAAACTTTCATTTAGCTCTAACACACATAATTACTCCACTAGACATGCCACTCGAGGTCTTTTTAAAGTTCCAAGAGCCCGAACAAAATCAATGCAACATACAGTATTGTATCGAGGAATGGTTGCTTGGAACTCCCTTCCAGTAGAGATTGCCAAAGTGTCTAATATATCAAGTTTTAAAAAACAAGTAAAGGATCATTTAAGGGCCAGAAGAATGTAACCATATTTTTGTATTTAGTTTATGTATAGGAAGATTGAAATGTAAACAAAGATGTTATAAAATTGAAATTTTTGTTCTGTATTTGTGTATTCATTATGAGATCTTATATTACTATTTGTATACATGGAAAGAAATGTGTATATCTGCAAGGAGACAAATATTAGTTATCTTGCTTTTATATTTTGTGACTGTTTGTGACTGTTTTAGATTGAAAATATCATGTTTTGTTTTGTTTATCTTTTTATTTGTAGTTTGTTTGTTTTGTCTGAAAATGGAGTTTTATGTTCTGTGTGGACCCCAGGAAGAGTAGCTGATGTTTTGCATCAGCTAATGGGGATCCTAATAAAATCAAATCAAATCAATATGTCAAATATCCAGCTGCCAGGAGTGGGCGGAGCACATAGGCAGCAGTTTACCTGAAGTTGTGGTGAAGCTGCAGGTTGGGGGCCGATGACGTGGCTTGGCTCATGGTGCCGATAATGTAGGGGCTGAAAGGACAGAAAAACACTGATTATTATTCGTTCCACATCAGTCCATGTAGTCGTACCATAGTTAATAAGTCGCTGGACACTTAAAGTAGAGCGGTTGAGAGGGTTTTAATCTGCTTTGACTTGTGTGGTACAACTCCTTTAAGCAGTTATTACAGAGCTCTACTTTCAGTTGAAAACATTTGAAGTCATGAGTGAACTGAAACATTGTTTTGGTTAACAGCCATTCTGTTGAGATGTTTGACTTTTCACATTTAACACATTTTCAGTAATGCAGTGTATGCCATGTATCCGAATTCATTCAAACATAAATTTTGTGTGTGTGTGTGTGTGTGTGTGTGTGTGTACTGACCAGTGCTTATAGTTGCAGTTGAAGACGCCGTTAAAGATCTCTCCCAGGGAGCTGACGTGGTGCAGGTTGTCCAGAATGACTACCAGAGGGCTGTCCGCACCAGAGACACCGCTGCACTGCTCGGCTAAACCCGACAGGTACTGACGCAACTCCTGCAGAGAGAGAGAGAGAGAGAGAGAGAGAGAGAGAGAGAGAGAGAGAGAGAGAGAGAAAGCATTAAAAATCATGTAACCAGTCATATTTGTTTGTATGTTCTTGGAGTACCAGGGTTTTCTACACAAAACCTTTCTGTACATAAGCTGGCTAATGATGTGTTACATTAACCACCTAGTGCCCTAATTTTACTATACAGTACTATCAATACTGATCATACATTTTTACATTTGTTTATTCATTTGTATAAATCGAAACTTGCACATTCCCTTCAAGTCACAAAGGCTTTCTCTTACTTTCATCAACTTTTGGAAACTGATCGTAGTGATTTGTTTTTTGCTTTATGTGTGATTCGTACAGCTTTTAAAACCTACCAAGTATCTGAATTTCACAGCCTCCACAGTTATTTAATAAACAGTGTTTGTTAGTTGGTTATTCATAGATACTTTTGCTTATAGTTTCGATGGCTATTGTTTAAAGTAAGAAAATTGGATTTGTACTTCATCTCACAGTGCAACAGAACTTTTAAGAACTTATACAAGAGTCCACTGATATTAAGTTTCAACACTAGAGACCTGTCTGTTAAACTCTGCAGAGGGGTTTTAACAACCACTAAACCTAAGATAGATCATGGAAGCACAGCGAATACAGAATTTCCATGTGTGCATTTACCTTGCTGGACTTGTGGTCCACATTGAAAGTGACGACAGCGTTTGGGGTCAGAGGTCTGCCCTCTAGCAGCAGCAGGTGTCGAGACAGCTGATTGGCCAGGTAGGTCTTTCCTGTACCGCTGGGGCCCGACAGGATGACGCGCCTGTGCTCCTTCAGCAGGGAGACGTAGCGCTGCAGCATCGGCTTCGGGATCAGAGTGTCAAACACCAGCGAGTCCACGTTCTCACTGCTCACACCTGGACGCGCATGCGCACACGCACACACACACACACACACACACACACACACACACACACACAGGATATTTAAGTGAAGTGATTTTTTCTAACTGCGCGACTAAAAACTGAATTTCGAGCAGCTGCGTAGCATAAATTAAGGTTTTCCCAGTCTACCAGACTTCCAGTATCTATGTCGGTCTAGTTATGTAGAGGAATAAGAATAGCGCACTGAAGTTTGATTGAAACTTACATTAAACTGGATTTTTCTTTTGTTAACAATGGCTTAGTCTATGTCGATGACGATTCATTTAGGGGATTGCTCCGGTGCCGCCAGAAGATCCGCCAGATGTCCCTTATTATGGTTTTAAAAAAGTGCCAATAAACCAGAGCACGTTTTTCTCCCATCCCGGAATGCTGTGTGGACTAACCAGACCCTCCTCCCCAGCGCTGTGGAGGAAGGTCTGGCAATGCGAGACTAACGATGGCTTGAGATGCAGCGTTGGTACCTTTGAGCTGGATGTTGATGGTGTTGCTGTCTCCCACCAGGTAGCCGCAGGGCAGCAGCTCGGGCGTTTGGGCGGCGCCGGGGATGCTGGGCCGGTGGATTTCTCCGATGTTGTATCCATCCACGCTGTCGGAGCTCAGGCCCAGCTGGCTCACCGGGTCCACATGTGTGATGTACTCCTGTCAGACACAAAGTCTCGGCATTAAATGGATGTTTTTGTGAAGTTTCTGAAGACAACACCAGCTATAAGGCCTTTTCTGGTTCTAAAAGCATATTTCAGTGTGTGATTGAGTTAATAGTAACTGTATGCATTTAGTGTTATAGTAGAAAACCTGACTGCCAATACTTACTTACAAAACATAAAATTCAAGTCTTTAAACAACACTGACGCTGAGATGTTTACCTTGAAAAGACGCCGGACCACACCATCAAGGACGTCCCACTTGGTTTTACCACTCACACCGATGCACCCAATCAGAAAATGACGAGGCCGGCCGTCCTGCGATGGAAAAACATGACTGGTTTTAGACACCTAAAAAGCGTCCAGGTCCAACAATAAAAACAGTTGGAGTTGAATTTGTCAAACAGGTCTCACCTCTCCCCACTTGCTCTCCTTGTCCAGGCTGACGACCATCTTTACGTGTCGCCCCTCCTTCCTCATCCCTCCCTCTCCGCTGGTGTCGTCCAGCAGCATGTCTGACAGGAGGGCAGAGCAAAGTCAGTTTCCCATGAAAAATGCAAATGTTAACGGCTGACTTAAATCAGTCAGGTGTTTTCATGTTTTCCCTTTAAGAAATCAAGTCACTGCATAAAGCCAACAGTCAAGTTATTTATTATGTGTACTTTTCAATGTCTGACAGATTTAATGTCATCTGGGCCCACTGACAGTGAGACAGTCTTGAGACAGAAATTTGTTCTAGTGACAGAAATTTGAATCTCTGCTAACCCATTTATAAAGAATGTAGTTGTAGAAAAAAAGACAATAATTTGATACAGTGTCCCAAACTGTTATCGGTGACACTGAGTCGAGGCCCATTCAGTGTCTCTTATAAATCTACCAGGAACTGTGGCACATCATCAGCTCTGTCTTACCCAGGCTGGTGGACTCGCTGGTGGTGAGGTTGAGGCTGTGCTGGGAGAGCCCCGGCCCCTGGGCCTGGCTGTGTGTGTGAGGGGGAGGAGAGGAAGAGATGGAGGCCTGGGACCCCATCCTGCTGCCCTGATTCTCCACCTTGAGACGGTCATTCTCCACCTTCAGCTTCCCAATCTCCACCTGCAGACACACACACACACAAAAATTGGGTAAGCTGAACAAAAACTATAATAATTATAATGAATTCTCTCTTCATGTCAATCGGTGTTCATATTTACATGTCTGTTGAGTGCTAAAATGTCTCCTTTAAAATTCCAGTGAAATATGTATGTCAGTAAGTCATAATATCTGAGCACTTTAATCTTTTGTTTTTTATGGGTAAATAAAATGAAACTCAAACCTTGAACATTTACAACTTTAGAGAAATAAATTAGCTTGACTTTAAGGCTGTGGGCATTTATGCTTTAAAAGGGGGAATCAAAAGTGAATAATAGAGAATAAAAACTGTTGCAACTCACAGAAAGCTGTGAAGCAATGACTTTCTGCACTATGCGATTCAGTACTGATTTACCCTTTAATGTTAAGTTCTCTAAATTCTTCTATTTGAGTGTGTGTGTGTGTGTGTGTGTGTGTGTGTGTGTTGCGTCTGCAGACCTGCATGCGGTTCATGGCCTCCCGGAGCTGGTCCAGCTGATGAGCGGAGCTGAGAGCCTCCAGGCGAATATCCGTCAGTTTCATCTCCTTCTCCCTGAGCTCACTGCGCAGCTGCATCACCGTCTCCGCCTCGCTGTCCAAACACTCAGACAATCTGCACACACACACGCACACACACACACACACACACACACACACACACACACACACACACACACACACACACACACACACACACACACACACACACACACACACAGTTTAGTAACATGAGATATGATTTAAGCAAATTTTAAGGTTGTTTTCCCATCTGTACTGTTTGAATGATTTCAAACACACAGACAATACTTTATTTGGATATGTTTTGTATAGCAGGGGTCCTCATACTTATTACTCATAGGTCCATATCTGATTTTTATTTAAGGTCAGAGGTCCAGCACAAAACAACATCAACTCACTTATAACTTTTAAGCAACATACATTTAAGTTGAGTGCTCGGTTTTCCTGGTCAATGTATATAACTAATGTTTATTCATAGTCACTTAAAATGTATTGAATAGAAAATGTATTTAAAAATAGAAGAATAGATGCTATACATCATAAGGTATTGTATCCATAACACGAGTCATGGGCTGGGTGCAGATGGACTTGCTGTTTGGTGCGGATGCGGACCTTGGTCTGGACTTTGAGAAGCCCTGTTGTATAGGATACGCTACAGTACAGAATAGCCCCAATAATCCTGCAAACACATACAGATGATGATGTCTACGTACAGCGAGCTAGAGTGTGTGTTCCTGAGCATGTGGCTGGAGGCTGTGGTGCCGTTGTGGGGCAGCTTAGGCGAGGACGGCAGCGACGAGTCCGTCATCTCCTCAATGTCGGAGTGAGAAGAGGCCGACTTGGGAGATTTCTTCTTGCTGAACGCTTGTTTGAAGGAGCTTCGCAGCTGCAGGTACAAAACAGAGAAGTGTAGAGAGACGGTGAGCAGGCGAGGGACACACTCCCAAAGACACAAGGCTATGAGGGAGAGGAGGAGTGTGACGAAGGAAAGTGGAGTAAAACTGCTGTGAAAAAGTGCAAGTGAGTCACAGGGGGGGAAAGGGAATTACGGGTAGACCGTCTTATCACTGGAGCTCCAGCTCTAAAATCAAAACGCTGAGTGTGAGGAGCGTAACGCTACTGATTTCTACCTATGGCTCATCGTTTTTGTTTTTAATTTTTCTTTTTAAATCTAGAGTTTTCTATATTCAAATATAGTGAAACTCAGAATTAGAGTTTATTTGGATTAAAATCGTTTTTTCTCAATGTATTAAATGAGAAATTCCAAGATGAGCCAGTGACAGTGTTGAGAGTTCTTTTTGGGAGACAGCATTCAGATTTTTGGACACCTGAACAAGACCGATGTGTGCATGTTCACACTGAAAATTAGATACTGTATTTAGAATGTAATTTGCACCTCAAACCCTCCGTGGCTAAAACGTTTCTTATTTTTGTAAACTTGCATAAAGGGCAACATCATGTGCATTTTCTCCTCACTTGCTAAAACTGCAATGTTTTCTAAGCTGTACTCGTTTTTGTTCTTTTTAAAAAATCTACGTAGTTTCTGGTGAAACCCTGTAAAAAAACAAAACCGATAAGCCATATTCAAACTACATGTAAACTTTTGGGTAAGACCCATGTCCTAATATTGTTTGAGCAAGAGATTGTGTTTAAAAGAGAAATCCACCGTGTATACTTTACACTCTTATCATTGCTTCTACTTTAGTCAGCTATTCCCCTTGTACAAGCTTTTCAACAATCTCCTGAGAAATGTCATCTGTTCTGAATTCATGTAGGAAGACAGAATTATTGTGACAACACACTTTCTAAAGACAGATTCACACATCTGCAAACTGTGCTACACAGCATTCTTACTATGGGGTAGAAATTGGTGTCCGTGCCTTTTCTACAATATTTTGTTCTCTGTAGGATTAATAAAATATGTGTTACGAGGCTTTAAAAAGAAGCTTCTTTGATTTTGAGGGACATCGTTTTGGATAACATCTTTGTAGCTGCATTGAAGATATCTCAACATTATGTCACGTCGATAGTGTTTGGCCACTTATACGAAAGCCCATCACAAAATGGATCACGAGACACAAGCTATATTCCTAATAACCTGCTATATCCCTAATACCCTGTTTGTGGCAGTGTTAAAAGTGTTTTCTGATGGATTTTTCTTTTCAAGAGCTGGCTCAAGTGTCATAAGAGCAGTTTTCAGGGAGAAGCAGTGTTGGGGAGGAGAGGACAGGCACTACGGTGGCAGCAGAGACAGGAGGAAAAGGACAGAGGTTAGTAACCTAGAAAAAGTGCGGGGGTTAGGCAGCTTTGTTTCCTTTCATTTCACACAGCGTACCATTCTTACCTCATAGACCTGCCACATGAAGCGAAGCAAAGGAAGACAGAGAGACAAAACAGCGCATGTTCATATGGGTGTGTTAATGTGTTATGGAGGGACAGAGATTAAACTAGAGGCCCCTACAGGACCAAAGCTGATTTCTTTTTTTTTTACCTCCAGGCAGATACAAGCTAATGCTACATCACAACCACCATGAAACAAGGTCTTTCATGATCCATACTCTCCAACACACACTGCCCCTATACACTCCACATCACATACACTGTGTGAGCACCTGCATGGAGGAGCCTCTTGTGGGGTCTCATCTACACAAACTGACAGCTGGAAGCACATCCACACGCACACACAGGAAGGGCCTTCTTTATTATTACTGTGACCTAAAGCAGGAAACTCGACACAAGCTCACGTCTTTTAAGTGCTACCACAAAGCACCACACGGCTCTTCCTGAAATTTTAACATCAGGATCAGGGAGTGACAACCACACAATACAAAGACAGAGAGGGGGAAAAAAAAAGATCCATACGTCATCATCTATGACTTTTCCTCCGGTGCACAAAAACGCCTTTCAACAACAAAAAAGAAAACGTTCATTATAAGTTGTGAATGAAAGTATGTAAGATGGTTTGTTGTATGATCACTAGTTAAAAACAAATATGAGCTGACACTAGGACTAGACACTAGCTAGTAAACACTAATGTGGTACTTTGCAGGTTAAGATACGCCTACTACTACTACAGATTTTGCCCAGTTTTCTGACCTGCAAAATCACTAAATCAATCATTACTTGGTATTCAACAGGACTGGGCCTATGGAAATCCTAAGTGTATTCACCTTTTCCCCAGTGAAAGATGCCTAAAGGGGAGAAACCCGACATGAGAATGCACAACGAGACAAAGACAAAAACAAACCACCATGAGTCCTGGCTGGCTGCTTGTTAGTAACTTATTACACACTGAAATCTTTAGATGCATCCTTTTTTTTCTTTTTCTTAAGTCTCAGCATCTTACCCAGTTCTTCTTGTTCTTCTTCTTGTTTTTTGCGTCAGTGTCCATGTTGGAGCCCACGCTGGAGTGGCTGGTTGCGCTGGCGACGCTGCTGACGCTGTCCGAGGAGTGCTGCCTCCTGATGCGCAGGTCTGGCTGCGGATTCTGCTGCTGCTGTGAACTGCCGTTACTGCCAGCTATAGGAGACACAGGCAGAGGCAGGACATGTATGGGTTTGTCAAATATTAGGCTGCAATATCATCTTATATTAAATATCAATTATCAACCTTGTCAGTGTTGTTCACTTCTGACTTGAGATGTTTTCCTACTTTGACTACAGAAAAAAAAAAAAAAAAAAAAAAAAAAAAACGGCTCCAGATTACTGAATAAGTGGAGTGCATTATCCTGCTTTTTATTCGCTCATTACCCCAAAAGAGATTGGTTACTTACAGCGTCAGAAGTTTTTCTCTTCTGACAAGAGCAACACACAACAAAAAAACACACCGCCTGGAGCTCACAACTCCAACAATTTATTGATAAATGAAGATCCTCGACACATCAAAATGTCTGTTTATCAATATCAAGATGCTTTGTGGTTCGGACAGATTGTGGGATCCTATTTTGTAACATACCTGTCCCTCACTTTGATACAAGAGTGCAGAAGGACATCTTGTATCTATTAAGATGAGTAATATTTAGTGAAAAAACACAGAATATTATATTGCTTTAGATTACTATACTCAAGGTCTCAAATGTTGGCACAAAAGTCTAAAAATATTAACTCTGGCCTTCAAATATCCCTGCTTTGCGTAGTGTTTGCCATACCTGTCCTGTCCCCTTTTGGCGTGAGTTCAGGTGTGTTGATGACTCCGTTGATGGCCGCCTGAGCAACAGCGTTCTGCTTCTTCAGCAGCTCAATGGTCTTCCTCAACTCATTCAGCTCAGAGTCCTACACAGAGGAAATGACAAAGGAGGATCAAACCAACAAGTCCACTGCAGTGACTTTGAATGTGCACTTGGATTAGTGCAGTCTGTTCTAAAACAAGGGGAGCTGATCTCACCTTCTGCTCTGCTGTCAGTGTGAGACTCTTCAGTCTGATGGTCATGTTGCCCAGACTCTGTTCAAACGCTGCCACCAGGTGAGCCTGTGGGAGAAACAAACAAATTTTGCAAAATGTAAACCAGGAACTCTGTAGAGCTCAAACCTCCTCTAGTCTATATCAATGACGTTTCTCTTCCGGGATTGTTCAGATGCTGCCGAAATTCCGCCGGATGTCCCTCATTTCAGCCAGATGTCCGTCACCTTCCGCTTTCTTTGTGTTGGCATTCTAAACTCCGGTGGATTTATGAGGATTATCGTTAACTGCTCCTCAGATCTCTGCAGGGTAAATCCAGACAGCTAGCTAAACTATAGCCTCTTTACGTCCAAGTAGTTACAGGAACAGTCCACTTCTAAACAGTTCTACTAACTACTCTCCACCAAAACCGGTTTTGACATTTGCATTCACAGTGGCCAAGTGGCCATAGGAACTGACCTTTTGTTATTATAACACAGCCATCTAACCACCGCTATGCGGAAAAGACCCTGCCCTGAAGTCGGAAATCGGCTTATCTGTCAAATCTGAGTTTTCTGGTGCACGACTAAAGCAACCTTTGAACGTACACATTCCACCAAAACAAGTTCCTTCCCGAGGCTATTTTACAGAGGCACCGTTGTTCCGCCCCTCAAGATGATTGTGATTGGTTTAAAGAAATGCCAATAAACCAGAGCACGTTTTTCTCCCATCCTGGAATGCTGTGTGGACTAGCCAGACCCAGAAGGTCTGGCAATGCGAGACTAAACCTCCTCCAACCTCATTAGATGTTCACAATTGTCATTCATATTCCAGGTTTGACTTGCTAATAAAATACCATGTACATCAAACACTTTCAAGTTCTATAGAGTATATAGAACTTGAACTGGGCTAAAACTCAAAAATTACATCAGTCGAGTAATCTTCATACCAAAATGGGGACATGCCCAGTGCAAATTAATAACACCCTGTGATAAATGATTATTCCCCCTGTAGGTCAGCGTTGGGCAGGTTCCCACACAACAAACACAACACTGAAGCCAAACCAAAAACAGTGCTTGGAGCTAGATCCCTTTATTCATGCTAAGACACTCCTGACGACAACATAAAGTCATTTTCTGGTAAGCCTCTTTTCACTACAGTTTGGGTGATTTAACGTGATTTTCACGGGTTTCTGGCTGAGAATAAATTGACTTGACTTTCTGACAAAGGGACAAAAACATGGGAGGCTTCAGACTGGGTTGGTGGGACTGGATGCAAACAAGTAAAAACAAGCAGAATTCAAAAGGAACATGTACGTAGATACAGTAAAGACGATAAGCATCGCATGTCAAAAGAAAATAAAGGATTACAGGGGTAATTGAACTTATACAACAAATAAGCTCTCTGAAAGATTTCAAAACTCTTAATTTTAAGTGCAACACTGCAGATGTTTCTGGCGCACCAGTTAAACAAGTTAAACAAGAGTGAAACATCCTTCACTTTATTGTATTAGATTTTACAAATATAAATGATGCGTGTAAGAAGTGTGTGTAGGTGTTGTGACTGATGTTTGATTTAAGTCGTGCCTTTTTGCTACAAAGGGTGTTCTTAGATTCTCGGCCTCGGGGGCTTCAAGGCGTGTAGAGATAATTCATCATCTGTCTGCGGTGGATGATCCAATATTTGAAAAGACAAAGAGTCTACGTCGCCACCTCATGACCTCATGACCCACTACCGACTCCTCTGTTTTCTGTCTGTGTTTGTCTTTCAACACCCATACTGCGCCTTCTTGTATCCAGGCGTCATTAGCTGTAAATCTTCAGTCCACATCTGCGACTGTCCCTCAGCAGTGTGCTGAGACTTGACTCTCTGCAGTCATCTAACACCGCTGACTTCCTTCCATATCTCTAATCCACCGATAAACCACCAGCGTGCACCAAGTCAGGCAGCAGATTACAAGCGGAGCGTGGTGAGACTTGTGCAATACAGAAGGTAGGGTGGCAGAAAGAATCGTGTCTGGAGACGCTTTAAGAGATTTTCTGATGGTTCTGCCAGATGTAAAATTACACCTTCTGGGAGTAAAGTGCTCGGTGGGAGCTGTTCCGTATTTGATGAATATCACGAAATGTACTTGTACTGTATTTGGGTGCTTGAGAGAGACAGAGTGCCAAATATCCCCTCTTTTTTTTTTTTTATTTAAGTCTGCTTTAGGTCACGGCACATTTTCTGAAATTATTCTTTATTAATATTATTATTATTATTATTTCAACAGCTAATAATTACATATTTATAGACAAAGTGTTTTTTGTACCTTTCTGTATTTTGCTACATGCTGTACAGCCTTTACTGATAATAACCGAAAAATGGGTTTTTAATGAGCATAAAAGTGATTAAATTTGTGGCATGGTAAACACTGGAAGGAGGTTTGTAAAGGAGTGTGTGTGTGTGTGTGTGTGTGTGTATGAGAGAGTGAGTGAGTGAGTGAGTGAGTGTGTGTCTGTGTGTGTCTATGTTTACATGCTTGCTCACTTACGTTGGCACTCAGCTGCGTCGTCAGGGCGGAAACCTTTTCCTGGGAGGCGTCCAGCTCCCGACGCAGCTTGCGGATCTAAGGACGCAAAAAAGCACGACATCAAAAAGCATCAAGACAAAAGCATACACGCCTGCTCCATAAAAGCATACACAGCGCACATACACACGCATCCAGCCACATAAAGACAAGAAAAACTGTAGCAAAACAAATGAGGGAGGCTCCCAGATTGGAGCTCTGATATGTTCAGGTTAAGAGATGAAACACGGTCAGTCAATGCATAAAAGAGCACATACAGTACTGTACAGGTGTACACAGGTGTTCGAAAAAGGAACAAGAGCCTGTTACAGGGTCAGTCACAATACAGTTACATGTGTAACTAGATACAACTGTGAAAACGCCCCCATGTTCCAACAAGTCCAGCCACTGTACATAGAAAATTAAAGAGCTGAGAAAACACAGGATAGAGGAGCTGTGGGCGGGCTGAAGCTTACCTCCGACTGAGACTTCTCCTCATTCTGTAAAAACAAACATCAGAAGAAGAAGAAGAGAAATCATTAGAGGACGTGCTGACTGAATTCTGACATGCTTTAATGAAAAAGAAGAGCAGTTGAAGCTGCAGACCATGCACCATGCACATGTCCTGACTCCTGTTTGATTTTAAAGCTCCATGGAGATGAGCTGTGTAAACTGTGGAGGAGAGTGTCTGGGTGTAATATGTCTGGAAAGCAGAGATATCGTCCTGAAGGCATTGCAGTCATCTGTGTGCGATTGTGTGTGTGTGTGTGTGTGTGAGAGAGAATTCCATTGTCTCCATAGGCTGCCCACAGAACAATAGTAAGAAAAGATAGGTAGCCAAGTACATACGGAGTGAGAGCAGGCAAAACAAAGGCTTGCACGAACACAACACAACCTGCTGCTGCTGCTACTGTTCACAAAAACAGTCAAACATATAACACCCACATTTACATGTAAACATGCTGCACCGGGCGCTGACACTGCGTCTGGAACTATTTTTCTTTTAACCTGATGCAAGCTATTTTTTACATCTTATTTATAGTTAGAGGTCAGTTGACAGTGAACTCAAAACGGGTTCATTTGTAGCTAAAAGATTGATGTCAGCTAAAGTCTGATGTCAGTGTATGTGCATAATTTAAAGATGTCCTACTTTGGCGCCATCCAATGGTAGTATCAAATACAGCACAATGATGGTCTCCGTTTTCTACAAAAATGTGTCATCAGAATAATTTGAAAGAGGCTGTTATCAGGTAAGATTGATAGATGTGATGATTATTTTTGAAAGAATGTAATACCTTTAAGGCTATCCATTTATTATTTAAGCTGTACTTACTTACACTCGCCAGAGATGTTATGTTATTGGTCCTGCTTGTTTGTTTTATTAGCAGGATATTTCCAAAATTAACAATTATTTAAACTAAACTTGGAGAAGAGTGAAACAAAGAGAACAAAGAGAAAGTGCTCATATTCTCGTGCATATACAGAATTTATTTGAGGATTTTATTTCATAACATTTCCACTATGAACTTCTGCATTTGCTTTGTAATGTATAAACACATCTGGCTCATTTATCCCATGATAATTGATCACTAGATTCATTATAGTTTCTTGACATTTGCTAATATTATAAAATAACACATTTAGAGGATTGTTAAGCCTTGGTGGAGGTATGTGCTCTCTGGGTGCTTTTTCTTTGTTAAAAGTTTTTTGTTAATCCACAATCAGTATTTTTAAGGCCTGTGGGAGGCCTGAACACAGCTGTTGTGTTGTGACAGACGCAACGAAGCAGAATATCTGATAATTAATGGTTTTTCATGTGGTTCCACCTACCAACCACTAAAACAGGTTCCAACAACCTAATGTGTCTGTGCATGCATTAGGCAGTGTGTAAAGCACATGTGTTCTGCGGCATGAGTGGATGCTTTACAAAGTGGCATCTGTCCACACATGGTCCTACCACCCAAACAGAGCTGCCAATCTCTCACACACACACACACACACACACACACACACACACACACACACACACACACACACACACACACACACACACACACACACACAACCAGTTGATCCTAGATACACAGACAAAAAACAGCAGCCTGTCTGTCTTGGAAACACAGACAAAACACAGAGATCTCACTCTGATGCAAAAATCCAGGACCAGACTTCACAAACAAAAACAATCCCATGAGCTATCAACATCATGGCAGTTAGTGTGTAAACCAAGTGTTTACACACAAGCAATAAACAAAAATGAAAAAGGAATCTGAGGGAAAACCAAAGTAAAGTCGGAAATAAAATGCTAAACTTACAGCAGAGTTTTTTTTGGTGGTGTTGTGGAATTCCCAAACGTTAAATTAGTTTTTCAGGTATGAAAATGCTGTCAGAAATGTCTGCTTTACTGATCAAGAAATAGAAATTCCATAAAGTATCTGCGAATATATGTCCTGGGTAATTATATTTTTGACTTACAGCTGTATCTTACACTCCAAAAGAGCAAAACAAAAAAGCAGAGCAAAGTACTCCTGCACTCTACAGTCCTCCTCCTCAACCCTACCGTTTGTTGCCAGGATGTGATGGTGCCCGCCAGGGATAACGTCGCCATCATTTTTGCCTCCACTCTCCTCCCCCCTTTGATTTCAAACCTGTGGCTCTCCGGCTCAAAGGACAAGCCAGTGCAGAGCAGAGATACAATTGTCTCAGAGTTTCTCTGCTACACCTGCCCAGGTGAGTAAACCAGCCCACAGAGGGGGGAGGAGCAGTGAAGACAAGGCTCTGATGGGCTACTGTGTGAACATGTGGGCTGTCCCAAGTTTGCCTGTGTGATTACAGCGAGACCTTTTTCTCACAGTGTTTGAGTCAAATATCTGGATGGATTAGAGGATAAATGTGTAACAGCGTACTGCCAACTCAAATACTCAATATTACATTTTGTTGGCAATAGCAGAATCTCTGGTTCACACACAAACTGTGGAGTGATCTGAACTGGTACATTTGTTGCTTTGCAAAGATTTTCTAATACGAGATGATGCAATAATTATACAGAGCCGTGTTTAATTTTCTCTCTTTCCACATTAAATAATAGAGCTGATATTTTTTGTTTTTGCCTTCATTACACTGTTTACAGTGGAGAAGGAGGCAGGAAACATGAGGAGAACAAGGGTATGCTATGCAGCAAAGATCCCGGTCAGAATCAAACCGGGGCCATGCGGTTACATGGTATGTGCCCTCATCCCTGGGCCATCAAGAGCCCTGAGAGACAAACATATTTGATCACTAAAATGTGTATTATTAAAAGGTTGTGACCGAGATATGTCCTGAGAGGAACATTTTAGAGTTGAAAAATAAACGTGTCAGTGCTCTCAAGTGGACAAACTACATAATGGCGAAACAAAATGTACCCAAAAAAATGTAATGTAAAAACTGTATACTGTATCAGTATTAAATGTATACTATGCACCAGGATTAACCATCCATTTCCAGTTGACGTTCTGTGTACTCACTGTGGAGTAAATGGAAGACGTGCTGGAGACCAGAGACAGGGATGATCCATGAACTGAAGAGACAAAAACCACAAGCAAAAGTGGGGATTAGAAAGTATATCTGTACACACAACAGTACCATGATTATACCCCCTTCCACACAAACCACCCACTCCGCTCCAACCCTGCCCACCCAACACTGTTTGTCCCAGTGTTCCCAGTTCCTCCAGCCCGCCCCAACCCATCTTCCCACCTCCTCCTGGAACACAACGGCTGCAGCTCTGCAGCCATAAAGATAAAATGCCTACACGTTACAGTCGGACTTTGGCGTAACTAATGACAGCCTGAGCATTACTCTGCTAATGACTCAGCCACTAATCACACATGAGAGGCCGGGATACAACGCCAGCACTGTTCCCTGCCTGGGAGCAGATCAGAAAGGATCAGCAGCGTGATGTCATCAACCACACAGAGAGGTTGGGCTGATCCCAGCAGATTCATTCATTAATTCATTCTCTTCACAGAAGAAAAAGAACAGACATTAGTTTACTGAGGACCCACTTTTATCTTAATTTGGTCTAGACAGCAAGGTGTGCTGCTGAGAGCCACATGAAAAGGAGAATATTTATTTGATGTCTGGTTTAATCACATCAATCAATTTGTTTTTCGACCTGAATGGATTAGAGCTGCAAGAATTACTGGATTAAATGATTAGTCTTCTCGCTGAAAATACATTTATAGATAAAACAATGAATGAATTAGTCATGTTTGACATGTTAGATGTTTTTTTGAGGGACGGCTTTCATTTCTTTGTATGTGGGGTGGACAATAATTACTATAGTATGTTATTGTGATATGATCTTGTGTTACCTTGTGATATATTATCTTTATATAACTGCTACCAAGTTGGCCAGCCATTGGACAGACTAATTGATTAATAATTTGATTTTGTGGAAATTAGCTACTTTCCCTTTTCTGTTAAATCCAGTTTATACAGTATAGAAAGACTTGACATGCTCTCAGGTAGAGCTTTACTCTTTCTTTCCTACAAACTGACAATCCTCAGAAATGTACAGATTTCCGGCTCTTCAGCATTTTTGACCTTTTTATTGATGGCGCATGTGTATCTGTCGCTGTTTGTGTTAGCATTGAGAATCTGCACTTTCTATATTTTCTTTATAACATTCTGTGAAACTGACTGCATTTTTAACACAGTAAAAATCAACATGTGAATTGTTCATTGATTTGTGAGAAAAATCGACCTGAATAAAATGTACAGATCGTTTTCATCCATGGTTACGTTGATGATGTATTGTACAAGACTGTATCATAAGAAGAAAATGGGAACAGAAAGGTGGTGTTAATTACTAAAGTAAACAACATTAATCTCAATTTATACTGTTTTGAGTCTCTATCTCTAAGAGAACTACATAACCTGTAAACGCGCCTTCATTGTAAAATATAGTTTCTACAGACATAAGGAGAAGGTGAGCATATATAAAGGTGTGTGGGAGGGTGCGGGTGAAGGGGATGAAGTGACAGTGAGTGGTGGTGTTGCTCTCACACAGGACAGGTCTGACAAAGCGTTGGGTGGATGATGTGACTTTTGTCCTGTCAGTCTAACAACGGCCGGGTAACTCTACACCTCAGCAACATATACATGTACACACAAACCGCATGTCCTCGCAGACCTACACACTGCGATCCAACACCCAAAGAAAGACGGAGAGATAATAAGTAATGGTTTCTTGTATGTTATCGCGTCTCTCTCATGCTTCTCACTGTGATCCCTGTAATTATCTCCTCCTCTGAAAGGGAAGACAGGGTGCAATAATTATAAGTTGGTGCCTGTGTAATTGTGCATGTGCAAATTTGGTGTGTGCTACCTGTGCATTTGTATAGTAGCGTCGCAATGTCGGGAAAAGCTCAACATGCATTTGCTTGTGACAAATGTCTTTTAAAGTCGGCTGTACGATAGATGATTGATAGCTGCCTCCTTCTCTTAGACAACAAAATGAACCTTCATATACCGGTACATGATTAGACAAACGGTGCTCAGTGGGCTGTCACTGGTCTTTGCTTCTGGATTTAATGATGGAAAACAACTTACGTAAATCAGTTTCCAAATAAACTTTGTGTCATAAAGGTAATGTAGTTGCAAAATCATGCATCATCTTACAGTTATCTGTTGGAGTAGTCCAGCAGTTAAAAGAGGTGGTGAATCATCTAAACACGTATCGCTTCGTTTGACGGGAAGCAACTGGTCTCGTTTGTGGTATTACAGTTTTTCTGTAGTTTGCATTTGCTGGTTCTTACAATGTGGACATATTGATGTTGAAGGGTGTTTTTATGAGTAAAGTCTTTCAGCATTCTGAATGTTTATTTTGATTGCCCTGTGAAATAAGTCATGTGATACACCTGCCCTATATATACATACTACATCCGGATTCTGAAAGGATGTTTTTTTTCAGAATCTGGTAAAGAAAACTAAGTTTTCAAGTTGAAGTCAAGATTTACCAGATTTCTTAAAGTGCTCATATTATGCTCATTTCCAGGTTCATGATTGTATTTAGAGGTTGTACCAGAATAGGTTTACATGGTTTAATTTTCAAAAAACTTTACTGCACATTGCAGCAGCTGCTCTTTTCACCCTGTGTGTTGAGCTCTCTGTTTTAGCTACAGAGTGAGGCATCGCACTTCTGTTCCATCTTCGTTGGGAGTCGCACATGTGCAGTAGCTAGGTAAGGACTACTAGCCAGTCAAAGCAGAGTCTGAGGGAGTGCCATGCTAATGTGTTAAAAAGTGAAGCACATTTGTCTCTGAAGTAAAGGCTGGACTACAATAGAGCTGTTTGGAGCAGTTTGTGAACAGCGTTTTCTGTTGGAGATGGTAAGGTCCTTTGGGGGGGACTTTGGGCTTCTTCATTTTGTAAACCTATAACGTGCACAAAAAAAGATATATAACACAATAAAGGAAAGGGAAAAAGCCAAAAAGCATAATATGGGCACTTTAAAGAAAACTCACAGCTGATTCCCCCGGGGTGCATTTACAAAACCAGTTTCAGTGTCTCCAACTCTTAGCCCGTCTCTCGTCTTTGGATCTTTTCTACACTGTCAGTCTGTGATTGTGATCTGTGAGGTTTTTCAGACAGTTACCCATTAACTACATTTCCCAGAATACCTTTATACAACCTTGTAAACTTTTTGGATTTACCTGTTGATTACGCAGTTTTTCTCACCTTGAAAAATTAAGCCGTGAGCATTTTAATAGTAAATGTCTTTTGGCTGCATATATTTGTGGTTATGGGTTTGCGTTGCATTAGCATTTATTTTTTATATTGCAGTTTGCTGAAATGCAAGTTCACGACCATCTATGGCTATTTAACATTATTTAAGTGTTTAAGGCAGTTTTTTTCCATTAGGGGGACCATTTTCATCACGATACTACGCCTTACTCTACTCCCAGTCTCAGTTTGTTCCTCTAATTCAAAGCGCTCTGTTTCTATAGCTCTGAGGATTGAGCAGCGGAGCAACCTCACCCGAGCGGGGAGTCTGCCTGCTGGTGGGAAAAAGCACGGCTGGGTACTTATCCCAATACACAAGCTTATGAAAAAAACAAAGCGACACCAAAGCTGATTATGGATTTCTAAGGGGATGAAGGTCTTTTCTTAGAGGTGGGGTTGTAATCCTTTCTAATGTTCTCTAAACAAATAGAAAAATAATTCTTTTGGCACGGGGATGTGGAATGAGGAATGGGAGGCTTCAGAGTCATAGAGAGACGGGGGGAACGCCGGTTTTGGAAAAGGATTACACTGTAACTACAGATTACACCAAAGATTGGAAGACCAGGGCCAGGACTCACACAGAGTCAATGAATATTCATCCATCTTTCTCTCGTCTCCTCTTACCTTCCTCAAAGCCGTCCCTGAAGGAGCCCGATCGGCTCATGGTGCGAGTCTTCTCGTCAAGCGACATGCAGGAGTTTCTCAGCCGGTTGTCGCTGCACGGCTCATAGGAGCCGTCCTGATTGGTCAGGCTGTTGTTGCGCATACCGGCGAGGTTGATCTGAGCTGCCGAGGTCGGGCTGGATGCTGTGAAAATGACATATGACATGATGTAAGTCAAGTGAGGATTTCTTTTCAGCGTTGACATATTTTGGGGATATATTGTTTAGTCAGCAAAAACTGTGAAAATGGCAATTATAATTTCCCAGTCCAAGGTAACACCATCAGATTGTTTTTTTGGTTTTGTCCACCACAATCCCCAGACCCAAAGATATTCAGTTTACAATGATGTGAAACAGAGAAAAGCAACAACTTGTCTAATTTGAGAGGCTGAATCCAGAGAATGTTTAGCATTTTTGCTTCATACAGTATATGTCTTGAATGATTAATCGATACATTTTCACTGATAATATTCAGTATATGACTTGAGCCATGTGTATCAAATAGATGCTAAATCAGGTTGAGTTTCTCTCACCTAAAAACGGCAACCTCCTAGTTGTCAACAGCTTGTGTGTGTGTGTGTGTGTGTGTGTGTGTGTGTGTGTGTGTGGTTGCATACCGAGCTGTCCGAAGTTGAAGCGAGTGCCCGAGGGGGAGGTGAGGCTGGAGCTGGGGGAGAACGGAGAGTTACCGACTGATTCCTGCAGTCCGCTGGTGGAGTGGGAGCGCAGCCAATCACGGGCCTCCTCGTGGCTTCGCAGCTGTGCGGACGGGCCATACCTACAGGTCAAAGAAAAGATTTAAGTGGAGGTGAGGACACGAAACAGAACCGGTGCAGTGTGGATTCTGTGTTTTTACAGGACAAGGTGATTCAGATTGTTCTGACTTTTTACAATCAGTGAGGTGGATTTCTTTCTCTTAAGCAGCCAGATTAGTAGCCGGGATCTAACAGGATGAATCAGACTCCGAAACAACAAATTACAACAGCGTGAACATAGACTGATTCTCAGCTGTGAGCAACATAAACTGGAGGAAAAAAGCAGAAAAGAAGCCAAAGAAATTTGAACCCCAAAATCAGGCCCGCTACAGCACAACACAGTGACAGCTCTTTACCACGACAAAGTGACATGCCTCGTCACAGAAGCACAACACAAGTGCAAAGTGCCAAACAGAAACGTCAAAAGCTTCTTTCTTTTTTAAAGCGTGAGCACAAGCCCCTAAGAGTGAATGTAGACTCAGAAATAAAAGAAAGACAGTAGACAATTTTGTGAAGCAGTGTGTAACGGCGCAATAGTCCAGCAGGAAGTGCAGTTAGTACCTGAGTCCTTTCTTAGGCAGAGTGTTTCTACCACAGTGTGGCCCGCTGTAGGAGAGAAACACTTCAGAGGAGGAAAGCAAAGGAGGCAAGGAAACAAGTTGCTGCATCTCTTAAAGACTACCTAATGCTATTTTTAACCTGTAAATATATTGTTCTTATCGTCACTTGTACATCCCAACTTAAACACTGCAAATAAATCTCGATCTATGTAATATTGGATTTTAGCTCCATTGCTCTCCCTTTTCTTAAGACAACTGAAAAAAACTTCAACTTTTCACAAGAAATAAAGCAGACTAAGGCTACCCTGGAATAAAGAAACACTTGATTACAGAAAATTCTTAAAACAGTTTCAATTGATTCACTGTACAGGCTGAATATTTTTAATTCTTTGCAGAAAATATGACTTTTAGGGAAATGGTAAAACATTCTTTGAGATTTTTGCAGTGTAAAATCAATGATAAACATTCTATGCCCATGCTGTTGGGTAAATGCACATACAAACTCTACCACAAGGTGGCAGCATGTGAGCACAGACCGCCAAACAAAAACAGTGAAGCTGCCAACATCCACACAGACAACCGCACATTTACACTCGCTCATAAATTCCCATTCATACAGGAGCTAGAGGTCCTACAAATAACCACAAACTACCACACAGAGCGACACACCTACGCACAAAATCCATAAAATACAACGAGCTACCGCACAGCTTCTCTCCGTGGTTCTATGTGATGCTCTCTGTGTGGCAGCAGGCGGTGGTTTAGTAGGAACCTCCACAGCTGCACACAGGTACATTTACCTGTCCTGCTTCCGAGGTAGCGTGTTTCGGCTGAATATGGGGCTAGCGGAGGGGGAGGAGAGGGGACTGATGGAGGACAGGAAGGAAAACACACAACAGACACAGAGAAAGAAAGTTTTAGAGAATAAAGTGAATCCTTCAGAACAGGTCAACTGCGAAATACTTCACCAATGAAGTTAATAAGAAAACACAGTGAGGACGGAGGGTGATGTCATGGCCTCAAAGCTTTCGACTGCAGATGCTATAAAGTTTCCTCTGAGGAATTCCTGTCACATTACGCAGTCAACCTGTCAGGGTGGAATCCGCTACAATGACCACAATTACTGCGTAGTCGACTGAGGACGCCACAGGATTTTGTTTCTCTGCTCGAGCGGAGGACAGAACGACAAACAAGAAGCGACACCTCGCCACGGCGGACGCTTTGTACATCATTTTGATTCTGGATTCTTTAAAAGGAATTACAGTAATGTCAGAACTGAGCAGGATTTTAATGTCTGCGATGAAGTATTTATATCCTTAAGTGACAGGAACAATATCAAAAAGTAAAGAAATATCCAGTATAAGTAGCAAAATGTACTTAATTAAGTTTGGACACACCTTCTCATTCAATGTGTTTCTTTATTTTCATGACTATTTACATTGTAGATTCTCACTGAAGGCATCAAAACTATGAATGAACACATATGGAATTGTGTACTTAACAAAAAAGTGTGAAATAACTGAAAACATGTCTTATATTTTAGATTCTTTAAAGTAGCCACCCTTTGCTTTTTTTGATAGTGCTGCAAACCCTTGGTGTTCTCTCAATGAGCTTCATGAGGTAGTCACCTGAAATGGTTTTCACTTCACAGGTGTGCTTTGTCAGGGTTAATTAGTGGAATTGTTTTCCTTATTAATAAAAAAGCAAAGGGTGGCTACTAAAATATAAGACCTGTTTTCAGTTATTTCACACTTTTTTGTTAAGTACATAATTCCATATGTGTTCATTCATAGTTTTGATGCCTTCAGTGAGAATCTACAATGTAAATAGTCATGAAAATAAAAAGGAAACGCATTGAATAAGAAGGTGTGTCCAAACTTTTGGCCTGTACTGTATATAAAGTAAAAATTACTCATTATGCAGAATGACCCCTTTCAAAGCTTTATATTATACACTAATTTTTCTAGGGGATTATTATTACAGATGCATTAAAGTGTAAGCAGCATTTTTATGTTTCAGCTGGTTGAGGTGAAGCTCATTTGAACTACTTTTAGAAACTGTTGGATTATTGAATCTTTAAAAGAACTTTTTTAAACTATTGTATGTTTTGTATGTAAAACTAACCTGCAAAATAACTAGTAATATTGACCTCTGAAATGCAATGAATTAGAAGTATTAAAGAAACAATATGTGACCTCTAAAAGAACAAATAGAGCATTCCATCTTTCCGATTTTTGTTTTTCTTTTCAGAATTTTGAAACTGCTTCACTTAAAAAAGAAAAAAAAGAAAAAAGGGACTCCCAATAATCCCCCACTTTTCTGTGTTTCTCACCTCTCAGACATGCCGGTCTTGACGCTGCCGGCGCGGCCCAGAGCAGACAGGGTGTCCTCCCTGTGCGTCCCATGGCCGGCGCTGCCCAGACTCATGTCGATGGACTCGCTGCTGGTGTGCATGCTGCTGACGGAGGGGTATCCCATGCTGCTGCCTGTCCCGCCGTGCCCGCCCAGCGTGCTCTCTCTGCTCTGGGCGGAGGAGCTGCTGAAGGTTGTGCCCCACGTCAGGCTGTTGGAGGGGCCGGTAGAGGAGTAGACTGAGCCGGGACTGGAGGCCTGTGGAGGGGCGCAGAGGACGTTATTGGTTTTTAAAAAGTCTGTGTGTTCTAGTGCTGAAACAATTAGTCTTTTAATCTTCATTAAATCATCTTACATTTGCTGCTTTGCTCAGGGTTTTTTTCTGATGCATTTTCACTTTTCGTGTATGAGACAACTGCCTATTTAAACTTTTGAACCTATGCTTACTGTTTGTAAAGACATGACTTAAAAACAATGCCTGTGAGTCACTATATGACTGAGGCACAGTCTGATGAAGTCTTATGAATCATGTGAAAAGGTGACGGTGAGTTCATGACTGAGCATGCTCACACTTTGCTGCTCTGCTGTATTACGTAGCCTACAGTGAGTCAAACAAGTACCTACACTTCCCATCTGTGATTTTCAATGAACAAACTCATAAGTAGTTCAAGAAAAAACAGGTTTAGTATTAGTCAGGTGTTAACAAAATCATCCTCGTGACCCCGCCAAAGCCTCGTCGTTAGCTCACAAACACCTTCAACGTATACATCTTCTCTAAATTCAAAATGAAAATCAGTTTTAATCTTATACCCAGACTTAATCCTCTGGATTGACAGGTGACCACAAACCTCATAGCTAAAGTGTGAAAATGACAGTAGCTATAAAGTGATAAGAAATATGACACTATTGATAATATTGTGCATGATTAAAGTCAGGCAGTTCTGTAGAGAAACACAGTAACTTACACATATATGTGACATATGTGATAAGGCTCTGTAAATGACAATGACAATGCTAACATTGTGATGTTTAGCAGATAATGTTTACGGTGGTTGTTCTCTTAGCTTGGTCTGCTAACACATGCTAATTAGCATTAAAGACAAAGTCAAGCTGAAGCTGATGGGAATGCCATAGTTTTGCAAACATAAGTCAAAGTATTAGACAAATTCTCTTGACCGGATGATAGCACTCTATGAAGTTAAACCTGCAACAACTCTTTTAGCCACGTAGAGTACGAGGAAAACAAGTTGTGAACACACCATTGCACTGCCGCTGCACAATCACGAGCCGCCATCTTTGTCGCCCCTTTTAAGTTGATATAGTGAACTTGTTGGCAAACAGTTGTTGGAAAACGGTTATTGTTGTTAACAGTTTCTTATTTACACATCCAGCAATTACGGATTATAATTCATTGGAGTTGTGTTTCTGTAAACCCAATATTCATACTCTCTCTTTAAGATCTTTAAGGTTTTTGTCTCTACTGACTCCTGAGAGAAATATCTGGCTCTTTAGCTGCTGAATGCTCCCCTATGTTCATCAGCTCATCTATAACTTCTGGGATTTGTGCAGAGCAAACAGTGTATAGTATCATTTTGGCTGAAAACAGCTGCCAGCTACAAAACAACACTGAGATTAGTGAGAGTGAACCAAAACCGTAAAGTTGCTACCGGACAGCTAAACAATAAGCTGAAACTCCCTATCAAGCCTGAGGGGAGCTGCAGACTCAGGTGATTGTTCTCTGTAGGATCATCACAACAAGAAACCCCTTTCACATTGTCTGACTGTCTTCACATTGTCATTTGAAACAGTGGTTTTATTAAAAAAGTATATTGATTGTAGCCACTTTAAGGAATCTCTTACATGTTTTAAAATTATTCCTGAGGAGGACTTGGATGACTGCACAAAATGTCATGGTAATCCCTCCAATAGTTATTGAGATGTTACAGTCTGGACCAAAGTGGTGGGCCGACCAACAGGCCAACATTAGCATGGCTAAAAATAACTCAAATGCAACTCCAAAATAAACTCAAAAGAAAAGCAAAAAAAGTGCTTTCCCTCTTCTGATGGTAAGTAATGGGTGCTGGGCAGTTGGAGAATGTGTAGAGCTAAAAATAGCAGCTTAACAAATGAATAAGTAGCTGCTCCCGTGACTCAGTTCTAAAGATTAGCCAGCCTCAGTCATTTTAAAGGAAAGACTTGTGACTCTAAAAGCCAAAGAATAAACATGTTTATATGTTCTTGCTCACCTGCTCGCTGCCCAGCATCCCCATCCCTATTCCCTGCACTCTGCCTCCAAACAGGGGGCTGCTGGTCTCGCTGTCCACGCCTCCCAGCCCTCCGTCAGGGGACTCCAGCACCGTGCCCACATGGTTCATGGTGGCGTGGGGGTTGGAGATAACAGTGGAGTTCTTCATGTTTTCAGCCGTGGTGACGGGAGCCTGTTTACAGGGTTTCCCACCAAACAACCTGGTGGAAAATCAGAGAGGGGAGGAAGGGTGAGAACTGGGACTAAAGTACTCGCAGGACTGAAGCAAAGGATGTCATAGAATATTCTTTTCATTGCTGTGAATTTTAACAAATCACATAATCAATTAACAAGAGGCAGAATGTAAAGATGAACCATATTTGAATTTCTATAGAGCAAAAGATGCACATTCTGTCTATGTGTGACCTTAATAGAGAGATCTGATATAAAGTTATAATCAATCTATTAGTGTCTACATCTACATGTTTTGTAATATATGTTGTACGTAATTACATATTTTAAGACTTATTCCACATAGCTTTTTACTAACAAAGTTTTCAGGTGTGGAAGTAGCTTGAAGCTATCTTTTTTTGTGCATGAATGTAAATTTAAAGCGTATGCTGTTGCAAGCAGAAAGGTCATGGGGGTTTGAAAAATAATTAGGATCAATCCTCTAGAGATTATGAATATTAACAGCAAATTAAACAACAAATTTCATGTAAATATTCATGGCTGTTGTGGATCAAATAAGCGTTGAAGCAGGCTGGCTGAGTTTGCCATCCTTAAGGTCCCGCCGCTAACGGGACAAAAACAATAGTTATTCTTATTATTATTCTTTATTTTGCAGCCAGGAAAGGTTGAGTCAGGGCTCGGTCCGAGTCAAGGCCAATGTACGCACGCGCACACACACACACACACACACACACACACACACACACACACACACACACACACACACACACACACACACACACACACACACACACACACACACACACACACACACACACACACAGAGGGAGAACTCTCTCCTGGTTCTGCTAATCCTGGGTTAGAGTTAAATGGCAGGCTATGACGACTGGAGCCGTGGTGGGCAATAATGGCAGCACACAGTCTTTGAAGTGTTATCACTCCCTCACATTAATGAGGGCAGAGCGCTGAGGTAAGACTCAGCTCCCATTACCCAGCACCACACCCTCCCTCCTCCACCCTCCCCCCTGCACCACCAAGGCTGAGGCTTGGCAGCTGATCAGCCCATCTCAAAGCCTGCTTTTCACAATGGCCTGATTTAAACTTGCTGTGTGTGTGTGTGTGTGTGTGTGTGTGTGTGTGTGTGTGTGTGTGTGTGTGTGTGTGTGTGTGTGTGCGTGCGTGCGTGCGTGAGTATGTGGGTAAATTCAAGCCCATACAAGAAGGTAGTATGCACTTAGTATGGCTCATCAGTTAGCCGTCATTGTGTCTGCAGGATCACTGACAGTACAAATTATGTTTTCTAAGTTAATAGAGGTACTTAAGTTAATTATGTTAAGTGTGTGCGTGCTCACCTGCGCAGTGTCGGTGAAGAAACCGGCTGTCTTCCAGTCAGAGGAACAGTCGCTGCTCCTCCACTCTGCATCACGACTCCGTTCCTGAGAAGGTCAATGTCAGAGACGCCCTTCTCCCGATCCGTCTGATTGGCCATCAGGCCTCCTGAGGCGTTGGCCTTGGAGATGCCGATGGAGTTTTTCCCGTGGGTCGTGACGGAGAGCACGGCGGCCTCGATGCTGCTGGTGGAGGAGCGGTTTCCGTTGCGGGCGGCTGCTCCCGAGCGGCTGGGTCTCGGCAGGCTGCGGTACTGCAGTGTGGAGCGGGCGCTCATGGGGAGGAAGCCGTCGTCGTGGTGACCCAGCGCCGACCCGCCATCCTGCCCACTGGCCTTTAACCCTCCTCCAAGCGATCGTGCCCCAGACTTGGGCATCTTCCCCAGGGTGGCTGAGCCACTTGTGATGGTGGCGCCGCTGGCAGTAACAATGGTTACCATCCCATGGCCCTGCTTCTTGAAGCCGAAGGTGCTGGTTGGGGTGCGCGAGGTGTGTGAGGTGAGCGTATGTGTCTGGGAGTGGGGGTCTGAAACGGTGTGTGTGAGGGCGTTTGTCGTGGAGGTGCGGCTGGTGGGGATCGATTGTTTCTTTGCCTCATCGCCGCTGCTGCGTCCTGTGTCTGAGGGCGAGCGGTGAAGGCCGTTGGGACGAGGAGAGAGACGACCCTTTTCTGACACTTTGACGTCATCTGTCTTACCTGCAGGACACAGAACGAGACATCAGCGGGGTGTGACAGGGCTACTGATTTTACACTCCTATTGTAGATCAGTGGTTCCCAGGGGTCCTTGAGGGGGTTCCAAGGGGTCCCCAGCAAAAAGGGGAATCATTTATTTTCACTATAATTTCATCTATAAGCAACACAATGACAGAATATATGACTATTTTGAACATGGGTGTTATACACATTTGTAATAAAACATCTTAAAGCAAAAACCCTATCAGATACGGGAATCTGGGACAAAACCGTGGTCCGATTTGTTTCAGTTTAGGGGTCCTTTATGTGAAAAAGTTAGGGAACCACTGCAGTAGATTAACAAGTTGCATCTTTAAAAAGAAATACATTTAATTTCAGAAGTGAGGAGATAAAGAATAATGAGCAGAATACAGGTGTATCAGATAGGATCAAGTGAAGAAAATTTTTATTCATTTTTTGACATATTTAAACATTTATATATTTGTTTTACTATTATTGGCGGTGGATGTCTGTGTTACCTGAACTGTGGGTCTTGAGGCCACTGGAGCTCACGGAGCCTGTGCTACTGGTGCTTTTAGTCCGAGGTGATGTCACCCCCACCTGAGTGCTCATGCCCCTCCTCCAAGAGCCTGTGTGGGACACGGAGGGGGTCTTCCTCCCCGAGCCGCCCTTGTCCGACTCGTCAGAGACGTCGGAAGGGTTCCGGCGGCTCCACTTGGAGCCTGTCTCCATCCTGCTGACCCCGCAGTCTGACCCACCGTCTGGCCTCTTCACCTCGTCACCTGACCAGGCCTGGTGCACCGCTGTGGAGGCCGAGTGCTTCTCTGCATCCGTCACAGGCTGGGAACACACACACACACACGCACGCACACACACACACACACACACACACACACACACCAAGTAGGTCAGATTTATTACTGCTGAAGAAAGCGTCTTTTATGAGACGTTGCCAAGTGCCTCCAAAAAGCACTCCATTTTATGACCACAGCCATTGCGCTGTGTAATCCCGCCAGCATCCACATTACCATCACCTGAGCAGTTAGTCAGGAAGCTCATTGACCACATCAGGGCCGGAGCAGAAAGAGCTCTCCTTATTTGAAATGTGAGAGAAGCATTTTTTGCTGATATAGCTTTGGTGGGCAGCTCATATTTTTGCGAGAGAGACTTGAACTTAAAGTCAAGTCATAAGTCTTGATAAGCAAATTGCAAGTCAAGAAGAGTCAATAGTCTTTCGAATTGTGATGACATTTAAATATTTTACTCCAAAGTTGCGTAATTAGTGTGTTTTACAGTAGGTAGCTAAGACCAGTGCTTGTAGCAGCTTGCCTGCTGCTGTTTGCACTTGATCTGGGACTTTACCAGGACAGAATTTGAGACTAGGAGATTTTTGCTTAAAAGTCTTGAATCAAGTCTTGAGGGAGTCAAATCTCACGCAAGTCCGTCCTCACAACAGAGAAGTCCACTTGAAGTCCGTGGATCCTGTGATGACTCTTCTTCATACATGTGGAAATAGTTCCTGATCACCCACAACTTAATTCGTCTTTTTTCAAAACTTAAAACATACTGAAAGTTAGTGCTGAACTTGAAATTTCTTTTAACTTTTGTGAGGATTAAAGTACAACTTAGCTAGCTCACCAGTCTTTATTTATTTTTTTATAACAGTAAATTACAGCTGTTTGAGGGATGATGCCAAGGCAACACTGCAAAAAAATGCAGCAAGCTGCTCTGCTCACAGAATTTAAAACAGACTTAAACAACCTGCCCAGTGCCAGGCTGCTGTACTGACAGAAAGGCTCCTTTGTCTTTGTTTCGTCAGCACCTCGACCTCATCATGGCGACTGGCTCCACATCAGCCACAATAACGTGAGTCAGCTGACAATATTATCGTCTCAGCGATCACTTTCCTGAAGCGTAGTGGCTCTTAATCAGTGTTTAATGATTTGAGGCCAAAGTCAACATCAGCGTTTGTGAGTTCACAGCTGTAGTCTCACATTCTTCTCTGAATGCAGAGGAATGCTGGGACAGACCGGGTTTAGGGAAATGAGGCCGAGTGGTAGGATACGGTTGCATCAGTTTACCCCTTTATGCATCTAGTTTAAATTTCTTCAAATCCATTTCGAACAAAAAAAATTGGCAAATTAGCATTTGTACATTTTCCATTGAATTCACAGAACGAATGTGAAGTTAACTGTTGCTGCAATAACTGACAGCATATTGTGAACAAATAAACACAAAATAATGATAAAACAAAATGCATCCTCATCTTTATCTTCTTCTAAATAAGAAAACAGACAGTGGTTATTGATGTTATTGCAGACAGAGGCGAGGACAACCACTGGCACAACTACAGCTTGTAGAATTTATTAAAATCTGACGACACAGTATTGAATACACTTCTTGAATCCAAATCCTTTCCAATCAGCTTTCAACAAACGTCAATCACGTCAGAGCTTAAACTCAAACACGGATATTAAAAGAACTAAAAACCAACTTTTGTCAGATATATTACATATTTGCTGTTTAGGTAAAGTGTAGAGTGTTTCGTGCATCACGCTTTTCTAATAAAATATGGAAAGGTTTAATGAGATTTAATGAATGGAACTTACTATCCCAACCTGTGGCCCAATCGTAAAAAAAAGATATTCTTCTGAAATATGGATGTGTGTGTAAGTGTGTGCGGTCTTACCTGTGCGTTGAGGCCTTTGCGCTGTGCAGCGGGCGTGTTGGCGTAGGAGGAGATGGAGGAGCTGGTGTTGATGTCATCTGTGTCGATGTTGTCGCTTATGCCACTGCTCACAGAGCTGCTGTCATCCCAGCTGGACACACAGAGAGAGAGAGAGAGAGAGAGGTTAACTTTAGTACTCTTTAAACAATACATCTTTCAGAGTGGAGAGAATGAGGGGGAGGGGGGGGTCCAATTGGTAGACAGCGGCTCTTTGGGAACATGTTTCATTCCTTTCTGAATAGACAGACATTAAATTCACTTAGCAGACAGTCAGCAGAGACACAGCAGTGAGGTGTGATGCTTTTTATACCGTGAACTGCTCTGCATCAGTCAGCTGAACTCTTTAGAGACAAAGATGGTTTATTTTTTACAGCAAGTATGAAGTTCTGTGTCTAGTTGTATTTCTGATAAATGTATGCCTTTGTATAAAAAGAAAAGAGAAGGAAAACTTATTCTATTAACTAATGTGCCAAACGGAACTAAAATTGGAAAAAAAAAAAAAAAGATGGAACCGGCTTCTCTGACTGCCTGGTGATTCTCTTTCTTTATTTTTCCATCTGAACTAACTTCAGCTTGGGTACAAACACACACACACACACACACACACACACACACACACACACACACACACACACACACACACACACACACACACACACACACACACTGAATGGGGCTGTCTATCATATGAACAAAGGCTTGTCGGAGGGGTGACATCAAGGCGTGTGTTTGTGTGTGTAAGTGTGTGTGTCTGTGTGTCTCTGAGTTGTTCAAACAGACCCATCTGAACAGAGCAAACACGCCGGGAGTTGATGCAGGATATATGTGTGTGTGTGTTTGTGTGTGTGTGCATTCACTGGGAGTCTGTGGGGGACAGGAAGCCCTGCCAGTTGGCAAACATTACGCTCAAAGGACCAGAGGGAGGCTGATGGTCATGGCCAGTGCAGGGTTGGTTGCAACACACACACACACACACACACACACACACACACACACACACACACACACACACACACACACAGAGTGGTGTTTTCAAACTGTCTGTATTTTCACAGTGGTCAGGGGTCCGTTCACTTAAGACTAATGATACATAAAAACCATGTCTTTGTATGACAGCAGTTAAAATGACACACACATCGCTTCCTATCACATGAGCCAGGGCATTAGTTACAGATTACTATAATTATTGATATTTTTTTTTTTTGCCAATAAACCGATTAAATGTTTAGTTTAAAATCTTCAAATTGTCAAAGGCAACTGTGATAAATGATATTTGGTGATCAATGGATCAAAGGAAAGAAACTAATTCTCACATTTGAGCAGCTAGAAACGGATACTTTTTGCTTGATAAATTACTTTATTATTGTGGATTCAACTCACCAACTTATTGTGTCTACACTATAATCCCCATATTACCAGTGGGTCTGCATACAGTTTCAAATTCTACGTTACTAGTGCCAATACGATAACCTGGTTCATTCGATACTGATACCAAACAATAGTTTGAGCAATATGAACATGTATATTGTGGTAACACAAGCAGCCAAACAAGAACCCTAACTAAATAAAATAAAGTCTAAAATCAACTAAGTTTCCTGAAAAATGAGGAAATATCTCAGAGTGAGTCTAAGCATCTGTGTCCAAACATTCAAAGCCAACTTTTAATATTTGATGATACAGAAACATTATACTATGTACAAAAAAAACAAAAGCACTGAAGTTAAGCACCCAGCACATCATATCAGCTCCCAATCATCATTCATCTGTCAAGATGGATTTTCAGACAAGCAAGAAAACATGTAAATACAGTGTTCAGCAGCCAACTTGGAAGTCCTGAATGTTTCCCACCAGCAGAACCTGAACACAACATCCTAATTATAGCTTTTACAAACTAAACAAAAACAAAGGCTGGTGAACGGTTCAAATCCCAGATTCAGATTTACCACTAAAATCTAATCAACTGGCCATTGGCAGATTTCAAGCCAAACACATTTGCTGTGTTTTAAACAACCTTGCTAACAACCTGACTAAAAGAAACAGAGAGGAAACACAACTTCCTTCTGGATTTACCAGCAGCCGAGCGGAGATACTGAGTTTATGAGTTGAAAGCATCAGTGAATCCATGAGCTGAGAGGTGCTGAGAGATTTAGAGTGACCACAACCGTCTCAGCCTGTCCAAACAGCCACAGGGGAAAGTCTCTCTCTCTCTCTTACACACACACACACACAGAAAATAAAGGTATATGGACAGCGATGAAGAAGCAGACACATACACAAACCCACAAAGATTCCTGAACATAGACTGAACCAAAGACATCATAACTACAAGGACAAGTTTCCTTGTTACACTTGTGGGCACACACACACACACACACACACACACACACACACACACACACACACACACACACACACACACACACACACACACACACACACGCATCTACCTGGTCAGGGTGCCTGGGTTGCCGTGGGAACCAGAGCGCTGCGGGAAAATGCCAAGCTGGACAGAAAGCTTCATGACTTCATGCAGCTGAGAGAGTTCACAGAGCCAAATGTCTCTCCCACTCCCTCTCTGTCTGACTCTCTCTCTGTCTCTCTCTCACACTGAGCTTTCTCAATGTCTCTCGCCCTCTCTCTCTCGCCCTGGCAGTGTTCCTAAAACGAGCTCCTTTGTCGCTCATTGCACTGATGGTTCATCCCTGGGGCACTGTTCGTCTCTCTCTCTGGACTAACAGAGAGAGAAACTGGGGGGGGCGAGAAGAGGGAAGGACCTGCCCTGCTGCTGGTAACATGAGCCTCCCCCGGGACTGTTAACCACTTCACTGCTGCAGCCACACCACTAATAGAGCACACTCAAACACACCCCGAGCCCTAAATAAGCCACTTCAGCCTAACAAGAATCAAACGGCAACACAAGTCAAAGCCACATGATCACAGACAACCTCCCCGAAACTGAAGGACAATCCTCGTCCCACTGTTGCTGTCCCGTGTGTTTCCCAGCTAAGGTTTGTGTGTATGTGTGTCTGTGTGTGCAAGACTGCAATTTCCCAGACAGATCCACCCTGACTAACTGACAAGCCAGTGCTAATTAGAGATCAGGGCAAGCGGCGTGGCCCAACCCACAGCCTCCTGCTGGCAAAGCAACCCGCCAGTTAAGCACCGACGAGCCCTTTACGGCCAATCACAGGAGACGGTAACTGCTGGCTGCCCGCGGGAGGAAGCAGTGCCAAGCACAGGCCGACAACTAATAGATCATCACACTGAGGGGATGAGGTAAAGTAGCCTCGTGAGACCGTCCTGATCTCGCGAGCTCCAGGTTTCCACTCGCAGATCAGAAAATTTGGAGCAGTTAGCCAAACGACCGGGCCAATCAGCGTTGGTTTTGAGGCGGGTTAGGTGGTGATAGACCGATGGTTTATCCAATCAGCTAACCAGTATTTTCAGACAGCGGTAGCCCTAATTCTGTTAGCCGCTCGCTAATGCTTTTTTTCTCTTGGATCCTTCTTTTGGAATATGGTCCGGGAACCTGAAATGGTGACTTTTATTCCTAAATTCTTGTTACACAAACGGCAAATATCCTTTACCGACATCTTGCTTGCATGCTGAGCTTACGACCTATGCTTTGCCTGCAGCAGCAGGGGCGGGCTTGTGGTTGTATTTTCATACGCTTCGTGGATCTGATTGGTTGATTTGGCCCGTCTATCACCAACATAGGTGATAGACAGATGGTTCATCCAATCAAATAACCAGTATTCCGCCCCTTCCCAAAAGTTCTCCAACGGAAAGTTCCCAGATGGATATGCCGAGCAAATGCGAAGCAATCCATCTGGTGGAGTCAGGTTAGAGGTGAAGAGCTCTTTACTCTTCCTCTTAAAGGGTCAGTTCACCCAAATCACAAAATAAACTCATTTTCTATTACAGTATCTAGCCATTTAGACCGTCCTGCGGTATATTCAGATTCCTGCCTCCAAATTAATACAACGGGGGTGAATGGGATTTTGTTTCTGGTGCTTTTTAGATTTTGAGTGAACTGACCCTTTAAAGTGTGAGTGCGCAGTTAACACTTTGTGTGCAAGCACAGACTTCATTCTCTCACTCACTATAGAGGCTTAAAGGCCTGTAAACCGGTCAGAGAGGACAGTAGTGGACAAGGAAAAGAGACCCAAATCAAGACATTCCGGGGCACAACCTCACCTCTCGCCGGGTCCCTTTAGAAAGCTGTTCTGCTTTCCCAAAAAGGGTCAGAGTTCAGAGGCCAAACCTCCAAAGAGAAGAGCAAAGTGGGGGAGACAAGGGGACCAATGGAAAGAAAAAGAGTTACCATGTGGGTCAGCCAATAGGAGTGTCTGGAAGTGTCCTGAGAAAAAAGCCTTGGTTGTGTTTGTTTAACTTTTCTTGTGTGCGTCCCTTGGGACTGTGGTCGGTCGGTGGTTTGGTTGGCCCGGCAGTACTGTAACCCCCCCCTCCTGAAAAATCCAACGCTGGCACATGCACACAGGATCTGTGCCGCAGAAACATACACACAGACATGCGGCCACAACAGAGCCGTGAAGCAGAAGTAAGGGGATTTCCTGTGTTTGAGGGGCGACTACTGGTCCTCATACTGGAGCTGGATCATATAACCCCAAATCTCTGTCCACACAGACAGACAGACAGACAGACAGAGCGGGGGAGGAAGAGGGGAGGATTTCAACTGTCTCTCTGACTTTACAGCCCTAAGGGCTGGAGGGGGGACACAGATGACAGGTGACGTCTGGTGTTGTGGCTTTATCCCAAACATATCATCACCATCAGAGACATGCAAAACACTTGATTCCTATCAGTAAATATGGTTTGCATAACGGCACAAAATGAAAACAACTTTTTCTTATGGGGCTAGGCCGTAACACAACATTAACGTTTATCAATAGTCAGCGGAATCATATCTTGATGATTTGAGCTTGGTATAGTTTGAAATGTTTTGATATGTTGATACAATACCGGATTTTCGGTACTTATATCAAACAATATTTGATGTCTTACCTTGATGGATATGAATGTTTCTCTGCTGTTTTTTTATTTTACCAAAGGAAGCCAAACTTAAACTCAAATGTTGACTAAACACAAGCAGCTGTTTAAGAACTTTTCCTCCATAAATTCCTCCATCCTCCTAAAATTAACTAAGTTTTGAAATAAATCAAGGACTATCTGATCAAACAACGTGTGAATCTGGACAGATATACAATGCCAGCTTTTGATACGTAATAAGTATTGAGGTTTGATATCCTGTGATGGAATGATCATATTGTGTTGTTAAAATTGTTCTCAAAATAAATGATTGAAAGCAAAATGTATAAAAATGAAGAACAACAATTCAAACATCCTACAAAATGCAATCACCTAAATAACAGATACAGAGAGAAAGGCTGTTTAGTGTTAAAACAGAATGCTACGTGTTCAGACTGGCATAACATTCATATGGAAATTAGGCTACTTAGAGGTGATGTATAGCAACAAAACAGAAAACTAAGGCAGCAGAATAACGCTAAGATTTCTTCCATCAGTGTCTGTACTCGCAGCTGCTCATAAGGGCTCAAAACTAATTATTTCAGTGTTGTAAGGTGAATTAATACATGCAAGCTCTTGGGTATTTAGATCTGAAGCATGATATGATCACAGGTGTCTTTATTACCTCAACTGGATTGATTTAATGTGATGTTGTTGATGATATTATTCTTATAAAGTGTTAATTAACTTGCAAAATAGGGACAATGTACTAAATCTACACTTGAGAAGCAGAAAATAATTGTGGCCAAAAATCACCAAAACGTGACAACATTTAGGGTTCATGGTTCAGCTCAAATGTATCTTTTTTATGATTTTATCAAAAGACAACAGTCAGGACCAAACGGGCATACGGAGTGAGAGGGCGAAGGAGGCAGTGAAGGGGCCGCCAGGACGGGACCCAACACATTCCAGGCCGGAGCCCAGGAAATGACACAGCTGTCCCTGCACTGACGGGAAATGACAGGACTGGACAACACACTAAGGAATGTGTGTGTGTCTCTCTCTCTCTCTCTCTCCCTCCCTCTCTCTCTCTCTCTCTCGTGTCTGGTCTTATTGTCTCCTGTCTTTGTGAAAACATTTGCTATCTGCACTGAGAGAATTTATCAAAACACTTAGATCCATCTGGCTGCCTGTCTTTCATACAGATTTCCTCTGACTCGTCTCTTTCTCACTCTGTTTGATGTGTAAACAAACACACTCCCTTAGGTTGGACCAGCTGACCCGGATCCACGGTAAAAACTCGTCACACGTGCGACACGCATCACCCAACACAGGCACACGACTCCCCCGTGCTGCATCTGCTCATGCAATGAAAAGCAACATTTAAAAGACTACTGGGAATTTCTACGTGGAATTTCTCACGTGTGTGTGCAGATACACTACTTAAACACACGGCGCATACAAACCAGCCCATTGTCGCCTCAGTGCTAGAATGAAACACAAGGCTGTAACTTCTGCCTCTCTACGTCTGTGGTCTACCACATGGGATCATGGGATCATGGGATCCCGGGGGCCAAATAATAAAAAATTAGTGCAGCTACAACATAAAGGCAAACTTTGGTCAGAATCTGCCCTATTTTATGCTCATCTGGTTTGAAACCTGCTTTATAAGTTTCTCCAGATAACAGATATTGATCCACTTTGAGGAAATAAAACACTTCCAGGATTTTCCTCTCTTAACGTTGAGCCACTTTGGTTTTTTTCCCACTTTGTTCTTTGGTCTATTTTCCACAGATGCTCTCAGTTACGTCTCCATCGGAATTAAATTTCTTGTCACACAGCGCAAAATGTTGCATTAAATAAAACTTCATACTTGTTGATGTAGAATAACCTGTATGGTACTCTTCAAAATCATTAACCTGCATCATTTGAAGTATGGAAACAAAAACATATTTAGTAATAATGATTTCCAGTTACTAATAGAAAATGTAGATTGGTTACTGACAGTTCGGACATTATTTTATTATACTGACGTTATTAAGTTCAATATTAATAAGCTGATACAGAATATTTATATGATAATGTTAGATTATTTTCACTAAGAGGATTCTTTCCAAACTTAAACCTACTTCAGGTGAAATAAAATGGGAAAGCAGTGACTTAAGGGTTAAAATCAGAAAATGCAAATGATACCATTTGGGGCTCACAGGACAAAATCTTACCAATATGTTAGTCTGTAGCCTGTTACATTTCAAGAGTCCATGACATTAAATCTCTCTCGCATGCAGACTTTTGTCCCTGTGCCTTTCCTGCAGCTGAAACGTGGATAACCAACTTTATCCAGCGACTTTAAAGCTGCAACCTGCACGAACCTGCTGACTCCCCGGCTTCCCACCCGCACCTAACCTCACGGAAAATATTAGTCAGGTAAGGTATGGAGGATTAAAACTTACCCTGTGCTGCTGAGTGCTCCACAAGCCACTCACTGTAGATTAATTGAAGTCCAACCTGCTCTGCTCCTTTGCTCTACTTTCTCCATCTACTGTTTCCTCTTGGTGGCCTGGATTAGATTCCAGACTGGACCAGAGACGTGGGACCGAGCCTCTGCCCTCTGTGTTTCCCTTCAAAAACTGCTGGCTCTGTGGCTAACTCACTTGGCTGAGGCTCATATACTTTGCAATCAAGACATCCTGTTTCCAAATCCTACCCTCAAACTTTGTTGCATATCAAGCTTTTTTCTCTATGTGGGTCATTACCACATCTCACTGCTTTCAGATGAGTAATAGGCTACAGCAAATAGATAAGACCAAAACAGGATAACACAAACAAGCTTAAACAAATAACATGCCAGAATAATGAGTACAAAGATCAAGAGAGAGCTGTGGATGTTAGAGCAGCAATGTTGGGCATAAAAAGAGAATGTGTGGAAGAAAAACCCTTATTTACCTGAGGGAGAGCCCCACCCACGTACGTGTGTGTGTGTGTGTGTGTGTGTGTGTGTGTGTGTGTATTTCCTGGGGCGAGGCAGGTGTGCTTGTTAAAAGCCCAGAGGAGGGGAAGATGGCCTGCTGAAACAGTATGCATGGCAACAGAAACATAATTTCTCTTATGATTCTGTCTCTGTTTCTCTCTGCTCATAACAAGCTTACTTCCTATTGATTCTTTCTCCTTTTCTTTTCCAATCAAAAACCCAACCGTTTAATGTTTTCCTATGCGTGTGACGTTGGTCACAGTCGTGTTTTTGTCGTTTATTTGTGTTACTAAAGCCTTTCCCAATGTTCTTTTTTTTTTTTTACACGCGTTCTCGCGATAGTACGGCACGTTCTCGCGATAGTACGGCACGTTCTCGCGATAGTACGGCACGTTCTCGCGATAGTACGGCACGTTCTCGCGATAGTACGGCACGTTCTTGCGATAAGATGTGTGTATGTTTACATCCGCTGTATACAACGCAGACATACACGTGGATAGCTCAAAATGCGTACAGATAACACGCCATTTGGCTTTAGGAAAGTGGCGTGTATGTTTACGCAAAGTCATGATGCCATATTGTGCTAAAAAAAAAACTGTAAGACTGTGTCTCTTTTAAAGCTGGTGAGACCTGCCCTTTAAGGCTGAATGCTCAATAGCTCAATTGTTCATTTGTATTGAAAACATTTATTTCACTTAAAAAAAAAAAGCAAATAATATTAAAATGACCAACATGGAGATTTTTGCTGTGTAGGTGGAAGAGCATTCTGCAACAGCTGGGGTATGTGAGTGTTCGTGGGAGGATCCCATTAACATGAGAACATATTTGACCTTATATCTTGAATCAAACTGCTACAGATTGTGGGTCAGACTGCGCCAGTGTGCCCCAGAACGCCTTCATCTCACACACACACACACACACACACACACACACACACACACACACACACACACACACACACACACACACACACACACACACACACACACACACACACACACACACACACACACACCTGGGACCCAGCAGATCTCTGCTTTCAGTATGAACATGTCTGGGAGGCATTTATAGTATTTAGTATTCTAGGAGAGTCAAATGCTGTGTGAGAGTCTGGATATCTGTGGAATAGTATTTGGTTGCATAAAGTGTGTTGTGAGTGTAAGTGAGTTAGTGTGTGTGTGTGTGTGTGTGTGTGTGTGTGTGTGTGTGTGTGTGTGAGAGTGAGTGAGTGTGTGTGTATATAAGTGCAGAAAATAAGGGGAGAGCAGACAATGGAAAGGTGTGGCTGCGTATCTAAAGCCACATTTAACAAATTCTCCTCTCAATGAATGTGAGCTAGATATATACCATATAACAAAATATTTCCTAATTCCCAAATCTTGAGTTAGATTGCATAAATTTAATCATGGACAGCACGTTATTGGCTGCAGTAAGACTGGAGTTCTTTTTGAAGTTTGAGAAGCTACGTTTCTTACTTTCCTCTTCGATCTGTGAACATGCCTTTCTGATGCTCATCCAATACAAGAAACACAGGATCCCATTTCCTGGCATGCAGGGTGCTCTCAGTTTACTGTTGTTATCATGGTCCGTTATCATCATGGTAGCCACGTTATTGGCTGTTCAACAAGTTCAACGTAGCCAGCATGCAAAGTAAACGGACATCTACCGGCCTTTAAAACGCAGAAGTAAAAAGGAGCACAACAGGGGCAGCTCCTATAGGCACGTCCCTATGTCATGTTAGGGTAAGTGGGCATGGCAAGTTGAAAAGCAGTGTCAAGCAGTGTGACTTTATGACATGTCATGTAAAACAAGGTTATTAAACTACTCCATAATTGCATAAAAAAAAAAATGCGGGGTCAAAGTGCTGATGAAGCTGAGTTCCTGTGTGTCTGATTATCATATAAATAGACTCCTGGTTCTTTGGGGAACAAGATCGGCTGGATGGCTCATGAAACGACAGGAACAGAGGGAGGAGAGTGATTATTATTACAGTGGGAGCCTTCAGGCAAACCACAACATTCACTCTGGATACCAGGGGAGCAGGTGGAGGTGGGGTTAGAGAGAGACAGGCTGGTAGAGGGTGAAACAGGTGGAGGGCCAGGTGTTGTTGGTAGCTGAGGAGAAGAACATCTCTCCTCCTCTACCGGAGGCCAACAGGGAACCTGCTCAAGTCCAGACAGGAGAGGCAACATATTGGGGCTTGGGGCATGTGTGTGTCTGTGTGCGTGTGTGTGCGCCAACTTGTTTCTGTTCTGTTGCAGGTGGGATTAAAAATCACAGATGATTTCCAGTTTTATCAACATCCATTGTACTTGCAGTTGTATAGTGATTCCACATAATGGGGGCAGACAAAATAATCTGAACGTGTATCATAATAATAATAAAATGTAAGAAAGTCAAAAGGTCAGGCCTTTAACTTTGAAGTAACTAACATGGGTCCTCTACAGTTAGCCTACACACCAGTTGTGTTAATAATTTGGAATTTGAGTAATTTGCAGGGGGAAAAAAATCTTTGATTCAAACTATCTGCCTTGAGACTTGGCTTCATCACTGGACTAAAATACCGATAAGAAATTAAAATACAATTCAGGAAGGACGGTTTAAGCAATAAATCTATGAGTTTGAGTTTATCAGGTGCCAAAAGACAATTCTGGAAAATCACAGTAGAATTACACAATTCACATTACAACGTAATCTACCAGGAATGTGGTGCTTGCATGTATTTGATTGGCCAATGCAGAAGGTTGCCGAATGACACCGCGCTGCGGTAAATGTTGAACTAGTTTCAGTTTAGTTTTTTTTTGCCAGAGGATCATTGAACTAAATAAGGAGGCTGGGTTTTATATGCAGTGCTAATGGACTTAAAAGACTAGTGTTGCGAGGCTTAGTACCACAAAGGCAAGGCATGGCAAGTTTACTCAGGTTTATTTGCCTTTGAAACACCAAGGCAATTTAAAGGACTTTACAAAAGGCTATTAAATCTACAATTAAAAGATAACGAGAAGGACAATTAAAGGAATTAGAGTGAGCAACAGCTGTCTTTGTGTTTTTGACAGGCCCCTGCTGATGCAAGGTGTATCTGTCAGTGGAACAATACGGTTTATACTGTACGAAGCGTGTCTTGTCTTTGGCATATTCTGTGTTGTCAAGTATGTTTCATGACATTAAGTAATTCTACGGTTTTCTCTTTAATGTGTTGTACCGACATCTCTGGTACAACACATGAATGATGATTGGACTCCTTGGAGCTCGATTGCGTGTCTCATGTTGATTTAAAACCTCTTGTGTCAAGCTGCTTATTGTCAGACCTCTTGATAATGATTGGAATCAGCCTTTACCCAACATGACCCACCTTTGTTACAGTGCTACTTGCATTCACATGGTTAGGTCTATCTCCTTGAGGTTGTGTGTTAATTTTTCACATTGTTAGTGCTACACGTTGGCCAAACCAAATGGACTGTTTACTAGGGGTGTAACAATACATTGATCTGGATCGATATATCGCTTCAGTCCTCAATGATCCAATATTATAGACTGGGTAGACCCAGCCCGATCTGCCGGCGATTTGATTTCTCCCTGCAGCTCAGGCTGGAAACCTGTACGTTTATCTATTCTGCTTCCGTTACAAATTTACGGGAACCAATCGCAACTGGCTTATCCACCTGGCGCGCTGTTGCCGGGGTTTAACACAATGACAATAGAGAAGCGACCAAGCAGCTTTTTGTTTACATTCAACAAGCCGGCCACCGAAGCGCAGCAACCCGTTGATGCCGCTGTCGCTGCTACGTCACCCGGATCGGTGGTCTGATTGGTTGAAGGACTATCCAATTGCGTACAGAGTCATTTGAACTACGCCCGTTGATCACGCCTCTTGTGCAGTAGAAAATACAGAGCAGACTCCCCAGACTAATGTTCAATCTTACAAGATTGAGCTTGGTCTGGTGATAGCCAGACTACCAATATTAGCGATACAAAGTGAAAATCTTGATACATATCGTCATCTTTAAGATTTTGAAATTCCCACTTTATATTTATTCTTTTTACTAAAAAGAGTAGTTTGTTTTTAATTTAAATGTCTGGAAGAACTTAGTAATGAAATTGTCCAATCATACGATTTTTGTAAATATATATAAACGTAACTGATTGCGTCAATTGGGCTTATGTATGGTCTGGTATCGGTCGCAGGCCCCTGAATTAAATCAAATCCAAATTGTATCGTGACAGACTTTGTGATGTCAGTAAATATTGTATCGTTGTCCTAAGAATCAATATAATATTGTATCATGATAAAACTTTGATTTACACCCCTATTATTATACAGACTATATATACTATAATTCATTATCTTGCTTGTTTTTCATGCAGCACATTCTTCTTTTCTTCAAACTTCTTCTTTAAGAGTCCTGGTCCTGCCAGTACTGACTGTACCAGCAAGTAAATGTAGAGAACAGGGAAATAAACCATTAACACAAATGTGTAAAACATTACTAAGATCCTTTATCACCCTGCCGCCTCGTTTTCATGTGAAAGCATCAGTCAGCAGCCTGAAACGGAGTAGTTTATGTGGTGCTCTCTTCTCTTCTCTGTATCACATTCTCATTTGGAAAAAAATAAATTATATCTTCAACGCCTCAGCAAGAAGGGAGGGGATGGGAGGGGGGTGTCTCTTTAACACTCATCGCTACAGTGGTTTCACACCACAGAGACATCTCCTTTGTCTGCTTTAACAAAGAGAATTCAAATCTGAAGACAGGCGGTTATGGATTGCTTCCTCTTTCTCCTGCCGCAGAGATAAATGACAGGGATAAGCATGCATACACACACACACACACACACACACACACACACACACACACACACACACACACACAGAGCTCCTGGTCTCTATTGTTTCTACTTATTTACTCTGCCTCGCAGGGCCTGTTGTCCCATGAGTCAGTGTGTTCCACTGCTGGTTTCCACCAACTGCTTTACATACATTTGACAGTTGGTAAAACTAGTTCTTGCACTTCCAAGAGGAGCTGCCGATCAGCAGCACTGATCACATCAGTCACTAACTCAGTCGATGAGATGGTAGGGCTTTATTAAGGGAAAAAAAATTACAATCACGATTTGTTTGGTCTATAGTAAAATCATGATTATTTAGCACGATTACTGATTGACTTTTGGAAAGATGTTGCAATCGTGAAACTTAAAAAACAGGAAAACAGTTAAACAATTTAACTGTGAAATTTCCCTAAATACTTTTCCTATTGAACTGTTTTTCTCCCATTTAGAACACAAGACAAAATAAGAGTTTACTCTTATTGCACAGCCCTATGAGATGCCGCTCAACGCTGCGTTTTTCTAGTTGCATCCTTTGTGCTCCTCATTAGTGCAGGTTTGGTCTGATCGGGAGGGTTTTAGCGTGAAGGCCTAACAGTTTTAGGAACGCTCTTAACTGTGAACCTCGACCCTTTTGAAGCTGTGACCTCCTTGTCCAGGGGTCACAAGGTTTTTGCCCCAATGCCACGGAGAAACCTAACACCTTTCCCCCACCCCCACACTTCCCCACCAGCTCTGAGAGGCTCGGCTACATCCCAAACCAGAAGACTTTAAAATAGGGGTGGGGTGGTGGGGGGGAATCGATAAAGCATAGTATCGCAATATTTTCCGTGGCAATACTGTATCTCTACACAGACCCCAAGTATCAATCTATTATTGTATGTTTGTCTGCTTGACAATCCCATTTGCAGCAATAAAATTGAAGTGAGATGAACAAACAGAGACATGTATCTTTTTAGATAAAAACAGATGTTGACTAAGTTTCCTTTTGGGGACATCATCTGAAATTGGGAAAAATTTGAAGTTGGAAAAAAACTGCAATAAAATCGTATTGTGACGTAAGTATCGGGATAATATCATATCATGAGGCCTCAGGTGATTCCCACCCCTACTTTAAACTATAACAGGTTTATAGATGGGTCACACACTCACCCAGAGAGCAAATACAGACCGCACACACCTCTGAGCACAGAACCTCTGACACTCACGAACCACAAAATGTAGGAAGCATGCAGAGAAAGGTGCTCACCCCCCTCTGCCTCCCCAAACTGCACCATTAACCCCAGTCTCATGTATTAAATTAGTCTCATCTTTTACAACAGAAAACCAGTCACCCTTCTTTACCCTCCAGCTGCACTTGCTTCCGCTTGTTATGCTAATGCATTTTTTATCTGCCGCTTCCACCTCTCCTAATTAATCCCAAAGTAAAAGCAGTGAGCACATTTATCAGACATTCCTTCGGGGGGGGGGAGGTGTGGTCGGGAGGAGGGGAGTCACCTCATCCCTTCTTAAATGTTAAAACTCTTTCCTTGCCCTTCTCTTTAATCGTATGAAAGAAATAATGAAGCTGACTGAAGATCATGAAAGAAGAAATGTGAAGTTTGTGGAGAAAGCATAACATCTGCCTACTTGGTCAATTAAACCTCACATGGAAACATGAAAGCAAAAAAAAAAGGGAGAGGAATCCCCCAACTTTTATCATTTAATGGCTTTCCAGTTTCTTCCACTCGCTGCAGTCTCTAATCAAAACAAGCGAGAGGAAAATGAAAGGTGAGATGAGAGACAAAGTCCTGCATGTTAAGAGAGAAAGAAAGAGGGTGAGAGGAACGGTGAGTCCAGGGACAGTTTATGTTAAGCCCCACCTAAGGGCTGGGGGAGTTTAATGTGAAGGACTGAGGGTACAAGGCAGCGAGAGGGCAAAGGTCAAAAGTCTGGAGGACAGGAAATTAGCCACACCTGAGGATTTACGGAAAAAGGCAGTTTGAAGCACTCAAGACTACAACAAAACACGACAGCATGTCTGTCTGTGTGTGATCGGTTTCAAACCGATAGAAGACTTCAAAGCTTTTGTTTCACATGTCAAATATTTCTGGTCCTAAAGCACAAGAAACTGGTACATTTCTTTTCAATAAAAGATTCCATGTGGATGATATATTGAGGAGACAAGTCATTCCTTTGTCTCACCCAGCCTCTCACTCATTTATTTATTCTTCCAACCACCAGTCCATCTTCATATCAAGCTTATCCCCCCCCCCTTCTCTCTCTCTCTCTCTCTCTCTCTCTCTCTCTCTCTCTCTCTCTCTCTTTCTTTTCTTCCCCACCATCCATCTCCATCTTGCAACATGGTGGGCTTTGCTTGGCCTTCATCCATTTCCATCTGTCAATTAGCCAGGAACCAAATCCCTCTCCATCTCTGGGACAGGACAAAGACGGCAGCATTACACAGAATCCCTCACGCTGACACGGGGCGCTCTGGAAAGTCCCACTGATACACAAATACTTCATCTTCTCACTTTATTACATGCTGTGGCCTATATATCCAAGATAATACCAACAGAAATGCACGTGGCTCACTGCTGTTCTCCAACATTTCGGATCAATCGGTGTGTCAGCAGCGGTGTATTGTACAAAGCTCAGTTACATCACATCCTGTAGCAATGGTACAAGTCTGAGCAAAACCTCTGCAATACCATTCTGTGAAACAGAGAGATAATTATTATTTTATTAAGATATTAAGCAATAGACAGGATATGGTGGTGTTTTAGCTGTTTCTCAGTTTTCCATTTGTTTCAACGCTCTATACACCGCCTGCTCAAGATATTGTGTGTTAGCTCCATCTTATGTGCAAATCTGCGATATTAAACCTTTTCATGACTTCCATCTACATCCATAAACACACCTTTCAAACCCCCAAGTATGTCAACCAAGGCAGATGGCACCCAGAGAAGACTAAACAGATAACAGAATTTAAACTTCCAGGAAACAAGACAGTGTGATAAAAAATAAAACTTTCTTTTTTCTCGACTGACAGGAGCAGAAAACAGACAGGAAGCATTACAACCACCGGACATGCCTACAACGTCATTGGATAACAATATTTACTGTCTATGCCTAAACTCCCACTACTGGACAAACGCACAAATTTCAGAATGTTTAATAGGAGGCGAATAAAGGAAATCTGGGAACTGTAGGTAACCAGTAGAAGTACTGTAGTTCAATACATTGGAATCTGGTGTGTTTAAAATGGCAATAACTGCAATTCCCATTGAAGGTGAACTGGTAAAAAAAAAGGTCAGTAGAAATTGACATTTGCTGTATCTTTGCAGGCTCGCACTGCCTACGCACTGAAAGGAAGGCATCGAATGACACATTTGTGCCCGTTACTCTTCTGCATTACAAGAGAATAAAGACGGAGCAAACGTGAACTTCAAAACAAATTTTTTTTATCTGAGTGTGGACCAGTTTACTTTCAAAATTGAATTAGTAGCGATGGGCAAAGCAAGCTGAGGGAAATTGGTTACTGCAAAAAGTAAACACCAAATCAAAAGATTACTACTGAAACGAACTGAACATCACAGATGGGTCATTTCAAAGTATAAGAGAATAAGCAGGTGAAATTTCCCTTTAGGATGTTTCTGACTTACCTGTCAGCATCTCCCTGTCCTGACGACGTGTTTCGGTGGAGTGTCTCTCGGACGGCGGCCATGCTATCGGGCAGGCGGTTCAGGCGCCGCGTGTACAGACCCAAACCTCCGTCGGTCATATAACTGCAAAACACAACAAAGCACGTTAGATATCGTCCCCATAAAGCAATTCTAAGGCACACAATGAAAGGGCTCAGAGAGGATGATTTGAAGTTGTGCAGTACCACACTTTGTCTCAAGACCTTGGCCAGAGTTAACACACTCTTCTTTTGCTTCTTCTCAGAGCTGCTTTAGTTGTGTATAGATCAGGAGGAACCCACATCCATCTAGTTTTCCAGTCGAAGCAAAGCTCTCATTAATCAGGGCCAAACGTTTGGCAAAGAGCTCCCTAACAAACACTGAAGAAAGCAAACTATTGGACTGAGGACACATTTCTCTCATGTGGCGAGTGGTAAACAACAGTGGTCTGTAGAAGAAGTGGCCGCTCAGGAGACAGAGGATGAGTCTGTTCTTTATTCCCACAACGAGGATATCGCCATTCATCACATCTACTCTGGGCTGGGATATTATGATTGACTGAGTAGCTGAACATTATAAATACAAAAAATAAGCTAAAAATACACTATATGTATAAGTGCAGGCTAAGCAGGCTTCCCTTCATTTCATAACGGAAAATTACATTTGAATGGACTTGATTTATTGGTTGCTGGAGTCAGAGACTGGCCGTTAGCAGCAGTTACAGTCTGAAGCAGATGCTGAGGCCCTGAACACTTAAAACAAACATTCCCATTCAAACTAAAACAACACCAACTAATTCCCCAAACATTTACTCGTGGAGGAGATTCCTAATGGAACTAAATATTGACTCATTTAACCTAGGTGTAATTTAATGAAATGTTTGCCGATTTAAAGTTGAGGCTGGACCGTTCAGTCAGTGAATGCTTTCTGTGTGGGGCTGTGATGACTCGGTTTCAGCAGTTGAGCGATTAGAAAAATAAGCCCAGCGAGAGTTCAACCACTAAAACCCTTTCTGTGTTATCTCTGTGTGGATCTCAGCAAGAGGCAAATGAGCGCACACACACACACACATTTATACCTACATGTATATACAGTATACACAGAGTACAGTGTTTCTTATACACAGAGCTCCTTTGTGTGACATGCAGTCAAACTGAATCAGCATCTGAGCTGCGAGACAGAAACGGCAACGGCAACCAGAAGTCACTCAGCAGAGAGCAAACCTGTGTAGATGCTGAACAAACTGCGGCCTTTACAATGTTTACAGCTGCAAGTATGATTAGGAATTTTGCAACGTTGCAGTAATTGTGTTTTTTTCTTGGCCACTTAGGCGCACAAAACAAGCTGCTAGATGTTTCATTTCTTCACCAGCTAGTTGTTCAGTGGGTCTGTCTGTGAGTTTTTTTTTTTTTTTTTTTTTTTTTTACTCAACACAGCTGCTGCTGGAAATAAGGTTGATGAGAGCCGAGTCTGGGCAGGAAAACTAAAACACTGCGCTGAAAGAGCCTAATAGGTCCTGCAGAGCTGCGGGGGAACTACAGCAATGGGTAACAATTCACTGTGGTGATAGAAAACAGATATGAGGCACACTGGGACTGATTTGTTGTACCCGACAGCATGTGCATTACAGTTTTAGCAGCAAACCTGAAAGTACCAGATGTTGTACTTTGTCACCAGAACATGAATGCAGTATAAGGATTGTGCCCTCTCTCTCAGGTCATCTGGTAGCCGTCTGCTAACCATTACCCAGAGTCCAAACTAAACAAGGAGATTCAGCATTTTTGTTACCATGCACCAAAGAGCTGGGACAAACATCCAGTAGAAAGAGGACATGCCTGATTTGGACTAACTTTATATCCAGATTAGTATTCTCAGCTGCTTTTATGAACCATAGGTATTCATCAGTTAGTACCAAAATTGTTTCTATCATTTACTTGTGTTCTTATGTCTTATGTTGTATTTATTATATGCTTTTGAAGGTATTATTACAAGCATTTGAAATTGCTTTTAAGGTAAGAAATCATGAATCCTGATTACCACAAAAGCTAAATCAAACGATCCGTGTACCACCAAATATCGGACAAATCAATACCTCTGTTTTTTTTAAGATTCACACAATCAATCAGACAGAGGAAGCAATGAAAACATAATTTCCTGCGCTTATATAAGACACAATAAGAGAGACAATGTAGATGGGTGAATAATGGTGGGATACAACTCTGACCGAGGATCCACTCTGAGGGGGGTTAGCTGCCATTTATCGGAAGCATCCATCATCCCAAAGCAAAGTCACCTTGAAGATGGTCAGTCAGTCAAGTCAATTACATATTAATTCTTCACACTAATGAGTAACGGAGACTCCCTGTCCAGTTTCAGATGCCTGTTAACCTGTAACCTTCTGCATCAGGAGAAACGTGTCCAAACAAGAGAGTTCATGGGCTGAACTGGAGCAGCCAGGTAGAGTTTACACAGCCAGGCGTGCCACTAACAGAAGCAAAAAGTTCTTGAGTAAATGAACCTGCAGAAATATTTGACTTACTAAAAGAATGCACGCACTGTGGTATTGACAGGAGGGAATTCACAAACTGTCACACTCTTGAAAACAAACAATCGCCTGTAGAGCTTCTGATGTTTTGTCTAGATAGTTTGAAACACTCTGACGTACCTTTCTGCCTCAAACATGGTAACACGGTCAGTCCAAAGCAAAATAAACACGTCCAGGTGAGGGTTGATCCCCTTTTGATAAAAATCTCCTGATCAAGGGTGTCCGTTTTCCACCGTCTGGCTACTGTCTGTTATCAGGTCTGAACCTGTGTGCGAGAGATCTGCTGTTGTGTAAATAATTTCACCAGGTGAGAGCGTGTTTGGTCATGGTGATATCAGAAGTGATTATGTGTCCATGTGCAGCCTGAGCGTGTGTGAGAGTGTGTGTGTTGCTCTGTGGGAGCTCAGTGTTGGTATGCAGCCTCTCTCTCCTCAGCTCCACATGTCTTCCCCCCCCTGGCAGGAGGTTGGGTCTTTCTGCGAAAGGTGGAGGAGGGATGGGAGGGAAAGGGGAGGAAGGGAGGGAAGGGGGAGGGCTGAGGGGCAACATACCCCCGAGCCGAGGAGGTGGTGAGGGAAGGGAGGAGGGGGGGTCTTGTCTCAAAGGGCCAGGGAAGCCAAAAGAAAAGATAGAGGTGGGGGGTTGGAGATTGGAGAAAACCGATGCAGATACTAAATGTGGTGTGATCAGTCATGTTGTCTGTGTTGTAGCACTCTAATAAATGGACTATCAGGACAGATGGATGCTTATCTGATCTCAGTGTACCGTTAGACTGCTTCTAAATGTCTAGAGCTAAAACGGATTGCTTTTAATAACAATTCATCTCTTGTTTTTTGTTTGTTTGTTTGATTAAGCATTTTGTCTGTAGAATGTCATAGAATAGTGAGAAATTAGCACTACTGTCCAGAGCTAAAAGGTGACGTCTTGACATTGCTTGTTTTTTCCGGCCATTAGTCCAAAACCCAAAGATATGACATCAAAAATAAGTTTTACACTGTCACTAATCCATGGTTCTATATTGTTATGGGAGTTAAAGGGTCAGTTCAAAAAATAAATATCATATGCTGAGATACCTGTCTCTTAAAATGTCTATTTCCACCCCAAGGTGAAGTGAATTGAATGTGGTGCTAACAGCTTTGAAAGAACAGAAGAAGAAAAAGATTGATAAGGACTGTTTCTATAATAGAAAGTACATCAGATGACAACTGCTCACAGGAATAACAAAGATATTATCTCTGGAAAGAAATGTTGCCATTAAATTCCATTCACCTCCATTGTAATGAGGTGAAGTAATGCATTAGAGAGACAGATATCTCAAAACCGGGACAAATAAAAGCAGAACTATCGAGGTGATAGAAACTTGCTTTGTTAGTTGTGTGACTCTTTAATTGACATTTAAGTGCAAGAAAACCGTGAAGTGGAGTCTACTGCTACACTCTAAATGCCAGCTCCTCCTCTCTCGGTAAACATCCCAGAAGAACCAGTTAGTGGATGCTAACCGCTAAATGGCCTGAGGATAAGGAGAAGGGTGGGGGGAGGTCATCAATCCTCGTCTGTGTTAGATGGTTAACCTAAATTCACAATTTCCTACTTTTGACAAACTAAAGAATTTATAAATTATTCCAACGAATGAAAAATTGATCAGGAAAATAATCTATTATTGCAGCCCAAACAATATCAGATAAGAAAATCAGGAAATTCTTTTTTTATTTGCCTTGCTTTCCTCACAGGTCCGACACAGCCTGAATATCAAGTTTTCAGAGTCAGCAAATGGCCGTGCTCACCTGTTCACATCACTCACCTGTCCAGGTGTGGCTGTGGCTTGGCCTTTGTCAGCTCAGCCACAGATTCAGACATATCAAGTACTTCAAGAGCACTTAGCTCCCTCGACTTGTACAGCTGCCTCAGGGCTGGTGAATCAGTGCAAACCCATGGGGGCCAGAGGAAGTAATTCCCACTCCAGGTTTTTTTTTTATCATCTTGCTTCCCTGAGCTTTCAGGCTCTTTTCCACATTTGCATTCGTCTCAACTCAAATTAATCCCTGCAGCAGCTCTGTTATCAGATCCTGGTATCGCTGTCTCTGGCTTTCCCAGTTGGCACCTTTTACAACTTTATCTGATATTAATGATGACAGCAGAGGTTTCTATTGCACAGTGTGGCAGCGAAGGTATGCAGCAGGCCTGTTACAACACGGACAGTGGTTTTGAGAGAGCAAATAAACAAGTTATCAGCGTATCAACATTACTTGCGTCTGCAGACAGAGAGATGGGATACTTGTGGGATCTGAGCTGTACAGAATAAATGTTACTTAAATGCTACTGAGGATAAACTGTGGGATATTATCTGGCACTCGGGTCACAGGCAGGAACAGTGAGCAAGAAAACACTACTGCCCTCTTGTGACAAGCTTGTATTCAGACAACTCAGCCTATGGCCACATGGTCAACCATAACACCGTATTTCAACCAGCCAGAAAAATGTAACTATAAATTCATGATGCTTGAATAATAGAAGCACAAGGTAACATTTTACATTAACATTTTCATTACTTTATTTCCAATGAATTAGTAAACACTGTTATGCTAGTAGAGGTATAGAGGAGGTTTATAGTGGACATACAGCTTTTGGCACATCTACAAAGGAATGTCAAAGTAAACCAATCTTTTTCCTGGCCAAAATCCCAAATAGACTACATTTATTATACAAATACTGTATGTCACCCTGCAGATTTTTGAAAACAGAATCAGATACTATGTTAACTGGCTTATCATATTACAGAAGAACAATTTTAAGTTTTCATTTTCAAACAGAATCATAATAATCAGCTAGTGCCTCTCTCACTTGACCCCCCAAAAAGTGCATTCGTTGGTAGGTGGCAACGTACCACCATTTCTACAACTATTGATTATTTTTATTAGCAATAAATTAAGTGATCTTTTATATTGATAGGGAAATCACAAAACAGTGGAAAATGCCTGTCACAAATTCCAAGAGCCCAAAGTGACATCTTCAAATATCAACACCAAAGCAAATGTTTTGTCTTGCTAAATTAACAAAACTGCTGTTAAGTATATTTCTGTAGATTGACTAATTGTTTCTGCATTAGCAATTTCAAAACCTGTTTGCAGCATTAAAAAGTCTCCATCAGTGTAATCCACTTACCCGCTTGCGACATCATCAGTGCGCGCAGCATTCTTGGTCAGCACGTCTCCATCGCTCATGTAACCAGTGACGTCCACGGCGATGCTGTCCAGGTCAACGTCCTCCCCGGCCCTGTCTCCGAGGTCCACGCTGCAGAGGGCTCCTCCCCTGCCAGCCAGCTGCCGCCGGAGGTGCCCAGGGTACAGGTAGCGCCCCCCCTGGCCGCCGGCCGCCCGGCCACCGTAACTGTTTCCCATGGAGGGTGCGTCGCCCGCCTGCAGACGAGGGCTGGACTGGCCCAGTCGCCATGAGGACAGGGATGGACGGGACGAAGTGAGGCTGAGGATGCTCCGACTCCCTCCACTGTTGTTGCTGCTACCACCACCTCCACCTCCACCTCCACCACTGCTGATGTCTGTGGTGACGCTGCCGTCAAAGGTGGTTTCCAAGGTGCTGAGCAGAATGAGAGAGAGAGAGAGAGAGATGAGAGAATAAATGTGCAATCTGTGATCCACATGCAAACAAAAGGGAAGTCCCGTTAAATCTGATGAGGTTCTATTGAAAGCCATGATACCGCTAATATGAGAATAAACTAAGCCTGAACTACTCTGAATACATTTCTGAGCTAACAGTCATGGATGTCTTAATGACTCTGGATTACATCTCTACCTGTTGTTTTATTGTAACAGTACAGACAAAATAAGTTATCTCCAATGAGAGATCACACATTTGGATCACCACAACACCCAGACCAATTGTTTCTTGGTTTAAAGGCCCTGACACACCAGGAAGATTGAGTTTTTGTGGTGTGTCACGCACAGTCGATACTTATGGGCCCTTTTTTTGGAGGCATTGGAGACGTCAGTGAGATGAACCTCACACAAAAAGGCTCTTCTAATTTTTCATCTTTATCTTCATCTCATCTGATTATTCCAATACACATACTGTAGGGCTGTCAAAACTGGCCAAAATGCAACATGGCATCGTGACTTTGCGTAAACATCCACGCCACTTTCCCAAAGCCAAATGGCGTGTTATCTGTACGCATTTTGAGCGATCCACGTGTGTCTACGCTGTATACAGCGGATGTAAACATACCCACCACGTGGCATCGCCACGTTGCGTGTTATCACGAGAACAATGTCACAAGCGTGTAAAAAAAAATAAAAAGACAAAAAACAAAAGGTTGGGTATAGGATAAGAACACAGGGAAAGGCTTTAGTAACACAAAAAAGCAACAAAAACATGGAAAAAAACGACAAAAATACGCTTAGGAAAACAAACGGTTTGGTAGGAATGAAACATTGGGGAAGGCTTAAAAAAAAAAAAAAAAAAAACAGCTGAAAATTGCCACACGCGGGACGCCATCCCAGCTCTCCTGGGTGAAAGTCCTGCGTTTTATCCATCCACCACCCCAACCAACATCCCTATGCCGACCTATGTCCCTTTATACTACTCGCTACGGTGAAAATTCACTCATAATGTAGGTCAATGGCGGGCGAATTGCGTTGATAAACACGCTAAAAAGCGATTATGCGTCTTGATAATACGCCAAAATGGCATACGAATTGGCATGTCATACATGCGCCACTTCATGAGATCAGTCTGCCAAAATGAATGTTTCTTGTGTGGACAGCTCAAACTATCAGATGTCCACCAAATTCTACAGAAATCGGTTCAAAGAATCTTGAGCTATAGTACAGGCAAACAAACAGCATAATCTCCTCCTAGCCTAAACTAAATCGAGACAGCTGGGTCAGCACTGAGGCGCGAGGCCAGAGCAGAGGTCAAAATTCAGTGGGAGGGAACGTGATTAGAGCTAAACCTGAATCAAAGACGACATGAAAGACATGCCCTGCGATCAAAGCAAAAGATCCCTCAAAAGAAGGATGAGACGGGAACCAGAAGAAAAAAGGAGGTAATACCTGTAAACCTAGACAGACACAGTCTGCTGACCATGAGGCAGTTCAATCACTGACTCAAATCCCCAACAGTTATCCTGATTTGGCCTGTTTACCACTCAGCCGTGGCAGCCATTGTAAGGCGCTACACTTTGATGATCCCCAAACAGTAGAGTTTTTGTTTTCCACTGCAACACATTTCATAAACTTATATAATCTCTGAGCAGTGCTGAAATGACAAGGTGAAAAGAAAATGCTTTAGAAAAATCACTTTCATATTGACCATGATACATTACCAATACTTTTCAATTTAATCTTAGTGTTTTCTTAGTCTTTTTATAGTAAAGCTTTGCTTTCCCCAACTCAAAAAAACATGCAATACGCAGTGCCTGCAAAATATCCAGCGTAATTATTATACTTCCTCTTTTTTTGTTACCTACCGGACAGTTCTTCGAAGTTTTTCTACAAGTTTCCAGTAAACAATTTGGTATAGAAATAAAAGCAATCACAATATGTTACTTAAATAGCTATAAAAGTGCATAAAAAGAAGTAAAATAGTTCAACAAGCTTGTTAAATTACTATTTACCTCAAACCAGAGTATATGGGCTCGGTGGGGTTGCAGCACTGAATCACCATGAATGTATTAGATTTTTACCTGTGTGTGACCTGAGTTCCTCGCAAGCTGGACATGGTCTCCTCCAAGTTTTGCCGCAGGTCTGCAATGTTTTTGACTGTACGCAACCGCCTCGTCTCTGGGTCTTCACCTGAGTGAGAAAAAAAAAAAAAAAAAAAGCTCAGAAACATTTACCAGGAGCACAATAAGCCGAACAGAGACTTTACTGTAAGTGATCCCCCACCTGAAAGGTCCTCGATGGAGAGCTGGCTGGCCTTGGAGAAGGAACCGTCTCCACCTCTTCCTCCTGAGCCGCTCTCAGTGTTCGCGGTTTCCTCGCCGTCTGTTTGGGATCTGGGAAAACAAATAGTTCGAGGGGATCAAAGGGGGTGCGGGGTGGAAGGTATCATTGAATCCATCATCTGAATTATTGTGCATTTAGTGGGAATATTCAGCAAATTGTCACGAAAGAGGGATAAACCTGATTAAGAATGAAATCTGCTGTGTTTCAAGTCTTGTGACCGGAGTCCAAAATGAATGCCTGCTAAGCCCCAAATGCCAGGTTGTCTTTGAAGGAGAAATCAATACAGTTCACCCGCTGCACTGGCTGGTGCCTCGGTTGTATACAGCCTTTGGTCTTTGCCTGATCCCAGACTTTGTCCTTAGCGACTACCGTATACTCTCTCTGAGTGTGAGCCGGTCAAAACCACTGACTGCCAGCGTGACAGCATGTCAACCTTTCATTTAACTTCTGGACAGAGGTGCTCTAAGCAATGTTGGGTGATGTCACTTCTTGTTGACGTTCAAAGTATTGCCAAACAAAACAGAGGCTAGCTCGCCCCTCCCTCCTCCTCATCCCGTCCCCTCCCCCTCCCTTCCACGCACTTAACCCCCCCACCACCACCAAATCCTTCTTGTCAGTTATTGGCTGGAACCCTTTGTTTGTTATGTTTCGTGGCGTCGTTTTATGTTTGTTTTTGTTGGTGTGTGTGGAGCCTGAGCTGTCTATAGAGAGCGCGTTTTTTTTTTTTACAGTGTGTTCAGGGGACAGCCAGCTAGCGGATAGTGAGGAGATGTTTGCTGTATGTGACAAAAAAATGTATTAGCCTAAAAAACGTGTGACGTTGGTTAGAGCACCTTTAAGTGACCTAATATTGGTTTAAACTTCAGGTTATTTTCTTTCACTCTCTTCCAGACAATGGTTTACTTCAGAGTCCATTGCACATTTTTATACTTTGTATACACGTACAATGAAATCAATAGCTAATAAATAATAACTGCAAAACGGCAAAACAAAACCAGAAAAAAAAAACAAAAAAAAAACGTCACGTTATTTTATGCACTTACACATTTTCTGGCATGGTGCTTTGTTCTTAGTGTACAAGTCCTTGGCAGGGGAGGGGAAAAGCAACAGGAACTTTGATTTGATGTGTCTTATTTCTTCAATTTTCTGTCAAACATACTCTTTCTGACAGGTGGAGGCGATATAATCCTGCTGGTAATGGTACCTGACAGGTATACAGAGTAGTGAGGATGGGGGTGTTCTGGAGAGTTGGCTTGGTTAGCTACAGGTCAGGATGTACAGAGGGAGAAAGGGCAGCAGCGCAGGAAGTGTCAGGAGGCTAATGAGTGGCTGTTAGAAAGGACTCGCGGAGAACGAGAGGGACCTCCTTCCTTATCACACTGGGACCAGGACAGAGGTCAGGGGCACACAACATCCACACATATTTGCCCAGATACATGTGCACACACATGCAGACAGTACACTTTGCGCACACACACACACACACACAACACACAACACACACACACACACACACACACACACACACACACACACACACACACACACACACACACAAACACAGATGTGACATTCCTGGTTAACAGTTCACAGATGGCTCGATTCAGATTTTGTACTTTCAGATGCTGTCAGAGAATCAAATGTTAGATATGTGATGACTTAAATAAAAGTTATGACTAATCCTAGACACACAATATCATGGTAATATGCGGGGTTATACACCAATTCCTGGTTATTATTTAAAAGCTAAGAGTCAAGAACAGCGTAGCCCAGAACTGTTATCAGGTCTATGTCTGAACAAAAACACTCCAGTAAATATTTATAGTCACTGAAGAATTCAACCTTACCACTTCTGGGAAAACCTTTAGTCGGAGGAGGATGTGAATGGTTAAATGACTTTGTTTCATGACGGCTGATCTTATTCACTGTGTTGTGGCCAGCAAGCCCAGCTTTAAGATATTTATGCTTCTGAACACTGTTGGACTGTTTATTAAATAGTATTGAAATTGATGCAGCAGAACCGGGGATTAACCTAACACTAACACTACGACATGTTATTTTGCATATATTATTTAAAATGTTTTTTTTATATAATTAATGTTCCAAATGTATTCATGAAGAGAAGTGTCTCTTTTTTCACTTGAGCTTGTTTTTCTGTTGTTGGACTGTTTTTCTTTTTGAATATATATATGTACTGTATATATCATAATCACATACTTTTTACATGTCATTGGTGCATTTATGTGACCTATGAAGTCGAAATTGAAGCTAATTTTTAGAGCTAAATGGTTATCACCCACACAGTCCTGATGAAGCAGACCGATATCTGATATTTTGAGTCTTAAATTCTTATACGAATAAGAAATTATGTTTTTTTTAATTAACTGTAAGTTTGATAGCTACTCATGTAGACACAAATCTTTCATGCGATGGAGAAATACTAAATGCGGAACCGATTTTTCCGATGCTTTAACAGATGTTTCCAGTCGGTGTGATCTCACCTGTACATGAAAGGTGCGACGGTGGCCGTGTTGGGATGGCTGTGGTGCTGTTGAGTCTGAGGTAGCTGCACGCTGATCGTGTTGCTGGCTGTGCTCTGTGTAGTGCCTCCTCCTGCCACAGGGGAGGCGCTGGTCTTTCCCTCTGTGGAGGCCAGGCTGGAAGTGGAGCTGGAGTGTCTGCTGTCCCTGTCTCTGTCCAGGGGGCCGCGGTGCATGGCGAGACCCCCTCCTAATCGCATGCTCCGAGGCCTCTCCCCCGCCTCCTTCACTGAGGAAGCCTTACCCCCGACTCCTGGGGCTTTGCCTCCTGGCTTTGGTATTCCGCTGTGTGCAGGGGTGGAACTCTCCTTTTTGGCCACTTTACCCCCCTTGGGAATGAAGCTGGTGATTTTAGAGGTCCGTTTGTTTGAGCTGTCTGGGTCTACAGCAACAGGTGCTACTTCCTCTTTAAGCTCGTCCCCCCTGAGATCTGTCCTGTCTGGGACTGAGATGCGTTTCCCCACCTCCTTCCCTTTCTCTTTCTCCTTCTCCTTCCCCCTCTCCTTGTCCTTGTCTTTCTCTGTGCTTTTGACAGAGCCCTTCTTGGCAGTCAAAGCTCTGCTGAAAGTGCGCTGGGCAATGCCCCTCAGGGCGATTTTGGGGCTGCTGGCAGTTGTGGAGACAGTAGTACTTGCCGAGGGAGCAGCTCCGCAGGTCGTCCCGTTCATTCCCGGCCGGACGTTGCCATCATCTTCCTCCAGCGGCTCGGTGTTGGAGCCCGTCTCGGCTCTCTCCACCTGCATCGCTCCGAGCTGCCTGGTTGGGGCAGCGTTGTCGGTCTGGGCCCCTACTCCGTTGGAGGAGCTGGCAGATTTGGAGCCTCCTTTACTGTTGAAGAGCTTCAGCTTCTCCAGCATTGACTTCTGAGTGGTGACCTTTGGAGGAGCTTCAGCCTTACAGGAGGTGTCCTTCTCCTGCTTGATGGAATGCATAGCAGATGCGGCGGTGCTGGTGGAGGAAGGAGAAGGAGAGATGTGCTTGGAGCTCACGGACTTGCTCCTCCAGGGCTTGCTGTTGCTGTTGGGCTGGGGAATGGCCGTGGAGGAGGTGGATGAGGACAGCGAAGATGGGTGTGGAATCTGGCCGGAGGTAGCAGCGGGGATGCTGGTGGAGGAGCTGACGGTCACTGCAGATGATGGAGCATGCTCAGTCATCACCGAAGGCTGTGAGGTCATGCCCTCTGAGGAATCTGCACCAGAAAAGAGACATTTTATTAACAGTAAGATAGGAAGGAGGAAAAGCCAAGCACAGGGAGGATCTGGGGGAGCGAAGAGAAACCAGATGCTTAGTCGTCTTTGACCCCACACAAAGTGGCCTTATAAGGGCCTGGAGGTGGCCTGCGTTGATACAGCCAAACGTGCCATTACTTTCCTTCGGGCTAGCCACCAAAACTGTTAAAAACCCCTTAGCACTAACAATGAGAGGAGCCCATCACAAACGGTTTATAAAAACAACGAGGAGCAGGCTCAAGTGCTTTAAAGTCTTGCCAAGCAGGCCAAGTCAAGAAGCAGTGCTGCTGCACTTATAAGGCTTGGACTTATATGGACTGCTTTTGGTCAGCATCCCTCTGCTTTACAAAGACACACTGTCTGGTTACATGTACTAAGTCCTTGGTAAATTAGACTCATTCATCATTCAACGGTATACAAAATAAAGTTTAACTTGGAAATGAATAGAACAGAAAGCTTTTTTTTGCAGTGTAAACATACTCCTGTAAACCCTTGTTACAATTTATTGCCCAAAAACAAACTGCCTGGGTAAATCTGCAACAAGTGACTCAGCAGCATCTCAACAAGCAGACTTACCAAGAACTGAAGGAGCAAAAGAAGAGCTGAAATTCCTGGTTAAGTCACTGCTCTTACTGTGCGAACTAGAGTACCCCGAGAGCTGCTGAGGTTGTCAGTCTGTACTGAAAGGTGCTAGTCGTAGCACAGAGTTCAGACCAGTAATATTTGAATATTCAAACACCAACGGCCAGTGAGAGAGAGGGCCGGTGCAGGGAGCACTGGGAGGAATTAATCATAACAGTTCTGTTGCAACATACACACACTTGTATTTATTCCAAGTCACTATTGCTGCTGTGTTTTGCCTTCTCATACAACTGTACTCTGGGAGTTTAGATTCTTAACACACTGCAAGTCTTGTTCTCTTACGTGACAAAACACACTTCAATTATTTTCCAATAGTATGTCCCTGATGATGTTTGTATGTATTAATTTTACCTAATGAAGGCCTGAGGACCAAAACAAGTGAGTACCAGTGTGCAGGATTTTTGGGTTCTTTTACAACGTTTTTACAATACAAATGAACCTGTTTCAAGTATTTAAGGAAGTGACATTCTCTTGTCAGTATCTTGAAAGAACACAGAATAAGGCAGGTTGCTGCATTAGCATAAAGACAGATGGAATCGATTCTTGAATCCAGTCACTCCATTGGAGTTTAGTTTCTCTTCTCATTTGGTGCATAAAGAATCAGTGTCTGTGATATTTCAGATGGAAAATAATCATATAACTCTCAGTGCTCATTTGGTTATGGGTGAAGTTTCCTTTAATTCACGTTAGCTACATTAATTCCACATTCATACGCTATTCAAAAGGTCTCATTAAGTCACCATTTTATCAGAATATTAAACACCCAACCCGCTTGTTTACCCCTTTCTCATGTGGCTCTCTACTTATTTTTCAGTTTTACAGCACCTTTCATGTCCTAATTGGAAATAGGCACTCGTTCACCGCCTCTCTTTTCTCTCCCTGTTTAGCATTTAGCGAGAGCAGCCTGAAACAATGCAGCCATTAGGAAGTGATTAGAGCCCAATTAGCCGTGCTAGCAGTTAGCAATCGGAAAAGTGGGTCAGGTTGCTAATAGCTGGCGTCCGACTGGAGGCGGCTGAATGAGAGGGGGACCTGCTGTGATTATGGAGCAGGCTGAGAGAATAAGGGGACTGGCACTGCAGGTTTGGGATGAGTGAAGCTTTGATGTGGGCCAGCAGGACGGTCTGCGCTGTCCGTGAATGGGGTCAGCTTGGATTTCGGGTCAGAAAGGAACAGAAGAAGAAACGCAGGATATGGAGAGGCCCTGGACACTGGGGACAGCTGGTCATGACTGCACCCGGTGACCGGGACTGACACGCTCCAGTTATGTTGCTAAGGGTGAAAGAAAAGTAGTCAATCTTCAACGTGTCGGGTCAGAAGTGACACTAGAGTGATGGACTTGGACACTGTTGCATCATAAACCCAACCAAGGTTTGGAAAAAGAAATGCCAAAGTCGGATTGTTCAGAAAAGTTCACATTTTAAGATTTAAAAAACAACACAGCCTCACAGTTTATGACAACAGACACGATCAAATGGGAAAAAAAGACCTGGTAGAAAGATCTCTAGTAAATATTCTGATCAGAAATTGTCACTTTGGATCAATCTGGTTTTTATTCTAGCTGCATTTAGAGCATTATCAGCACAAAATGCACGTGAGGAAGCACTTTTCCTTCAAAAAATAAACACAGTAGAGTCTTAACATGCCCTTAGAACGGGTCACTGACCTAATGACCCACCCTGTGGAGCCTTGGGGCAAAACCTGGAATTAAACTGCACATTGCCCCGTTTTCGCTGTGCTGGTCGAGCTGTCTGCTCAAAGAAACATGTTGAAAGAATTTAAGCGTTTAAGACTCAACTGCTTAATTACAGCAGTCAGAGAATAAAATTGAGAGCAGAAAATGACAGTAGTGGGGAGGAAAGGATCACAGACCACCACTGCACTTTCTGTCTGCCATATAAACCTGTCTCACCCTCTCGGACTGCGTCTCATGGTCGGTCCGGCAGCCTATTCCTGTCAGAGCCTCCTTATAACATCAAGGCATTTTGGGAAATCAGCCGAAGAGGACCCAAAGCTCTTTTCATGGATCGTCACACTCATGTGTCTCTGCATGCGCTGCTTTGTGTTCGTGCCCGTCTACAGCCGAGGAAAAGCATGTAATTTCACACAAGTGTCAACACTCTTCTCTCTCTCCCTGTGCGTGTACAAGTCTGTGCATGCATGTCAAGTTTAGGAGAGAGGGGGATGTTTGTTCTGCTCAGCAACTTCAAACACTTGAACATTTATGCAGTTGCAGCGCCAGTGACCAGAGCAAATATACTGCACACAAAAAGCCCTGCGGTAAATGCATTAGAGGTAGCATCGGCTGACACTGTTTAGACATCACAAGCCCTTCGACGCTTCTCATGGTCACACTGGTCACAAGACATTAAGCTAAACCTTCTCGGTCAGTCCCTACTTACATTCAAGTCCCTCTCATGTAGCAAGACTGAAAACATGTTTTGGATTTCAAATGTAGGTGCTGAGAAGATTTCTCACAGATAGAGAGAGCATTGTGAGAACAGTTCTCCCTCTTTGGTCGGCTTTATTTCATGTTCTGACACCATCGTGGAAATGTTATTTGTGAAATCAACACAAACTATATCCGACTGGCACAAAGTTTGAGGCCGCGGGTTCGCTTACTCATCACGTTCTGATTTCAGGAGCCTGTACTCTCTCGCTCTCTCTCCCTCCTCAGTCATTGTGCTCCAAAAAGTGAGAGGGACAGACGGCTTTTGTGCGGAGACTGAAACTTTTTAAAGTTTCTCCACATGAATACACTTAAACAGTGACGCTACAGCTCATCAGAAGGCTATTCATTCAGCAAGGGCACCGGCCATACAAATGCACAGAAATACATCAGAAGCGTGCACGTACACAAACACAGAACCACAGGTGCTCCCTGCTTTCTCTGCTCTGTGTCACTTGCTGGACACCCAGACGCTGTCACCTTGTGTTAACGCAGAGCAGAGGAGAAGATTCAGGTCTGTTTCCTTACTGTACAGCCGTGCAGTAAGGGGACTCCATTCTGGTGTCAGGGCCATAGACACAGAGCAGATCTGGCCTCACAATAGAAGCCGCAGGTGCCTCTCTAACCAAACACCATCTCAAAAGCATGTACAACATCATGTCTAGCACATTAGTGCACAACATGCCTTTTTGAGGCAAAAACTAAACAAAACTGTAACATCAGACAGAAAAATGTCAGCTATTTATTGACACCTTGGAAACAAAATGAAATTCTAAATCAGTATCAGTGTTTAAATCAAAGCAGCAAGACGTTGGCTAATTCGGTGACCAATATCCCTGAAACCTCAACACTTACAATTCAAATTATTCACAAAACTTTTCAGGGAAACTGACTCAACATCCTCTACAGAAAAAAGCCCTGCTTTCGGCAGCATAACAAATGCACACATTTCTAGCAACAACAACAACAACCAACCAAAACCTGCAACCATACTTTCAAAGTTTCAATGCAAAGCTCAAGTTCTACATCGGAAACTATCACCTGCCGGCCTAGCCCGAGGCCATCTACAAGCACAAGCTGACAAACCTCATAGATGCTGCAGATGTCCAGGAGGAACAGAGAAAGAAGGAGAGGAACGGAGGAGATGGACAGAAGAGGAGGGAAGAGTCCCAAACCATGGCCAGCCATCCAGAGGGTGCAGGAGGAGGAGGAGGAAGAGTAGGAGGAGGAGGACGAGGGTGGTATGGCAGGGGGCGGGGGAGGGGCTTGGCAGCATGTCAACAACAGGGCAAGAAGGAGGGGGGTGGACAAGTGATTCCTGCTGCCAATCAACAATTTTAAATGTAAATCGTTTTTTTAACTACGTTGGTCTTATTTCTAGATGAGCTTTGGTCCTTTCTGTGGAAACCTGGTCACTCACTTATCTCTAGACAAGCTCCACTGACACCTCAAACATTAATGCTACTAGTGCTGCAATGAAAACAAACACAGGTACGCACACTGTAGCTCCCTCAAGTACAATTCATTGGCACATCCACAAGTTACGTTTCGAGCTAATGCTCTTCTTCCGACTAAGCTAATTTATTGGCACAACTACAAGGGACTTTTCAAGCTAATGCTCTTCTTCAGAATTAGCTTCAGACTTACATCTACTACTACTGCTACCACTTCTACTACCGCTACAAATGAGCAGTTCAACTTTCAGCTTATTCAATATGATGTCCAGAATGAGATTAATTTAGTTGATACCACTCTCATGTCTGTAACCATAAATATAAAGCAACAGCCAGTTGGCACCACAAATAAGCCTGGCCAAGAAATATAAAACACTACTTGTTGAATTTACACTTTGGTTGTTGTACGGTTTACAAACAGGATATAGCGCTTTTTAATGCTGAGCTTTGCTAAATGGTAGGCTAGCACACAGAGATGAGAGTAGTTATCATCTATCCATCTCACGCTCCGCCAGAAAGTGTACTTCCCAAAATGTCAGACTATTCCTTTAACTCTACCACTTGTTAATTTGTTTTACTCGCATGTTCATGAACACACACATATGCACAAGCGTTCACAAACACAACACCGTCCAATAGAAGCTCCCCTACCTCCAACGGAGCCGCACATCAGAATGAGTGCCCCACAGCGCTGCTCACAATGCTGGTTAATTTGTCACTTGAAATACAGACAACAGATTCTCTCTCTCTCTAACACACACACACACACACACACACTCTCTCTCTCTAACGCTCTCTCTCTCTAACGCTCTCGCTCTCTCTCTCTCTCTAACGCTCTCGCTCTCTCTCTCTCTCTCTCTCTCTCTCTCTCTCTCTCTCTCTCTCTCTCTCTCTCTCTCTCTCTCTCTCTCTCTCTCTCTCTGCGGTCAGAATTCTCTGTCTAATGCAGGGTAATGAGTTTAGTCTGTGAACACTAACACAGTCTATATAAAGCCTTGGCCCACTGAGTTGTGACAGAAGCTATTTCAACATTGCTCTAACTAAATATACTGCCAAACACACTCGCAAGTTTGTATGCTGCAGAACTCAAACACTGGGTCTGAGGAGTTTGGACTAAAAGTGAGATCTCCATCTCAAAAAAAAAAAATAATCTCTTGTGGTCGCATCATCAGGACAAATGATGAAAAATGCTAGAAAATATCTGGTTCAGTTATTAAAAGGCAAAGGTACAAGCCTAGTTTGCTATTGTAGTACAATAGCAAACATGCAGAAAAAACATGAGTTCTCAAAAGCAAAGTTCCTGAAAACGTAAGAACAATTCTGCTGGATTACTTCAGCTTCCATGCTGTTTCCATATTTCTTGTTTATGTTTTATATTTTATATATATCTAATATGTTTGTTTGTATATGTATGCACCATTTACCAAGGCAAATTCCACGTAGGTGGCAATAAACCCTTTTATGATTCTGAACTACTGAATGTTTGTTATACAAACTGAGGATGAACGCCGTCTCCTTATGACGGGGAATATATATGTTCCAAGTAAACTGAATTCACCTGAAACATTTATGGAGGAGTTTTCTCAGGATACACAGGACACAGTTGTGTCAGTGCAGCATTACATGCTGAGGGACAGACAGACAGACAGACACAAAATGAACCCTTCTTAAAGTATCTTTTAGATTATGTGACGATGAGATGATAAGGTGATATGACATTTTACACAAAAGTCACTAAACTTTGATGATGATGATGGTATTTACAACCATCCACACCAAAACTAAAAAAAGGTGTGTTTGTGGTTGTACACGAGGCCTACCTTTGTTCAGGTGCGAGTTGGCTTTGGTCTTGTCACTGAAGCCCTGGCTGCGTCTGTTCCCAGCAGCACTGGCCGAGCCTCTTGGAGGGATGTCACTGCCTGCAGTGGATACCCTCGCCGAGGGGCCGGGAAGTCTGGCGGAGAAACCGAGAGAGAGGGAGAGAAGTAACGAAGAGAAAGGAAGGAAGAAAGAATATATTCCAATATAAAGCCTTCATACTGAAGAAACATATTCCGGTTTAATGCAGGTTAATTACACATTCTGCTAGAGACAAATCCAGTCTACAGCTTACACATTCAAACATGAGGGTCTCACTCAATTAGGGTTAGAGTACAGGGATGATGCAAATTTGTTATTTTAATTTTTATCGCAGAAAGTGTTTTATGTGAACAGGGCAGATGGGCACAATAGTGTTCCTTGTGTTATTGTCCATCCATCTTCGTCCGCTTATCCGGTGTCGGGTCGCGGGGGGAGCAGCTCCAGCAGGGGACCCCAAACTTCCCTTTCCCGAGCAACATTAACCAGCTCCGACTGGGGGATCCCGAGGCGTTCCCAGGCCAGGTTGGAGATATAATCCCTCCACCTAGTCCTGGGTCTTCCCCGAGGCCTCCTCCCAGCTGGACGGGCCTGGAACACCTCCCTAGGGAGGCGCCCAGGGGGCATCCTTACCAGATGCCCGAACCACCTCAACTGGCTCCTTTCGACGCAAAGGAGCAGCGGCTCTACTCCGAGCTCCTCACGGATGACTGAGCTTCTCACCCTATCTCTAAGGGAGACGCCAGCCACCCTCCTGAGGAAACCCATTTCGGCCGCTTGTACCCTGGATCTCGTTCTTTCGGTCATGACCCAGCCTTCATGACCATAGGTGAGGGTAGGAACGAAAACTGACCGGTAGATCGAGAGCTTTGCCTTCTGGCTCAGCTCTCTTTTCGTCACAACGGTGCGATAGATTGAATGCAATACCGCAACCCCTGCGCCCGATTCTCCGACCAATCTCCCGCTCCATTGTCCCTCACTTTCATGAACAAAACCCCAAGGTACTTGAACTCCTTCACTTGGGGTAAGGACTCATTCCCTACCTTGTGTTATTGTATAAAAAAGAAAAAGAAAATCTTAACTAATATTTTTCTGTGCTTTGTCTAAGCACTATGTCACTACTGTAATTTAAGAAATGTGCTACACACATTTATTAATATTTATAATCTTATAGCTTAAAGGATATTAGACTCTTTAGATACATCTTTATATCTGGCTCATCGTCAGTTTGAAAGTCTGTGGCTTGGATTAGAAGATACACACAGTTTAATGTAAACTTAGCTATTGTTTGCTTTTCTTGCAGCTCTACCTGTCCCCTCCCTATATGCACCTACAGTAATCTAAGGGAGACAGATGAGCTCACAGCAGCGTGGACGTATCCGTGTGGGGTGGACGGGTTGACGGAGTGCAGGTCCCAGGGGAGCTGTGAGCTCAACAGCCTCAGATTACACGTCCTGCTCCTTTATTTCCCTGCACGGATTAGACAGGATGTACTGGCAATGGATAAGCCTTGGTGAAATTTATAACACCTTGATTCCATATTGTGAGTCCATCTGTTGCCTTTTGCTGAGGTCTGTAATCTGACCAGGCCGTGGCACACTGACTGCTAATGAAATGCTAATTCACAGGCAGCGACGACATCATCATCATCATCATCATCATCCTGGGAGTGTGAGGCGGATGCTGATAAACAGATTACCTCTCACTCTCTCTCAGCTCTTGTATACATTATAGAAACTCATTTCCGGCATGCCATTCACTTTGACTGGCCATTATTTATCTGGCCATTGCTAGGTAATAGGTTTTACCACATTATTTAGTCAAGAGTAGCCTAAGATCATTTGGCTTTCAATTATGTCAGGGCTAGTCAGCCTACTGCCTCCCCCCATTTGGACTGGCTGTGTATAGAAAAAATATTCCATTTGATGGGTATTTACATTTCAAAATATTAATATTGGCTACAATGTGTCTACACATTTCCTGACAACTTATTTAAAGTCAAATACAGTCAAAAATGCAAAAGAAAAATTATCTCGCCAAATAAATATATTTGCTCAAAATGAAGAAAGGCTTAGGGCTTACAGCACACCAAAAATCATCTCTGAACCAACTTAAAACTTGTGGTCTGTACTTAAAAATCTATTGCAAATAAAAAGGGAGGAATCATTTCATTTATGGTTTATAAAGCATACATGAAAGACATTGCTAGCTCTTCCACCTGCAGAAAATGTTTGAATACATACCAAGATGTTTAAATTTGGTCGAGCAACAGGGTTTTATGTGCTGCAAACCCTTTCTTCTTTTTGATTCTTTCACATTGGCTGTGTTTGACCTGCATGTGACTGAATTAGACTGATGCGCAAGGGATCTTTGATTATCAGATTTGCTCAATTCTAGTGCACAGAATCTCAGAAATGTAGGCATATTTACCTATTTAAGGCATTTTTCATGTACATTTTTGAAGAAGAAAAAGGCAGACTGTTGATTTGCAGTCTGTCAATGGGAAAACTGACATTTAAAACAGGCCTCTCCTATTGCAATATTTGCAAACAATGACAATTTATATAAACCTTTTAGCGCTTTAAAATCCTTTAAACGTTGCATATACTGTCACATGCTGGCAGCAAAGCACTTTTTGAGGAAACCTGTATACGTTTTTGATTGGGGCCTTTTAAATAAGAACATAGAAAAGCCAAGAGTTGTTTGGTTGGAGAGCAGCAGGAGAATCTCAACTTTTCATCTTGTAGTTAAACATGTTGGCCAGAAGGTGGGGCCACTGCATTTGCTTTGAGCGGAGCTGGTGTTTGGCAGGTGCAATACAAACAGAATCTGGGATGGGCAGCATGCAAAACCACATCCTAAATCCAATTTCAAGGTGCATCAACACATAATACGACACTGCATGCTAAAAAAGAGCCAAATTTTAACGCAAAAAGACCTGAGAGCGTCACAGTGAACGCAGACGGAAGCTCTATTTGAACAACACATATTATAGACGCACAATCCAGCCACAGATTCTTGCTGTGTTAATTATTAATGTCACATTATATGGGGGATGTGCTTGTCAAGCAAACCCACACACACACACACACACACACACACACACACACACGCTTACTTAAGGGTTATCTAAAGGTCTTTCACAGCCCATTTAGCAGGCTTGCCAAATGAGGCACGCTGCCAGACAGACAGGGCCATCCGAAAAGGGAGCCTGGAACTCTAGTTCCTATCTGCTCTACACTACCACTCATGCATATTAGATAGTGCTTGTAGTAGATACTGCCCTTAATCACAGACAAAGAAACAACAAGAAACTCATTACAGTACAAAAGATGTTGTCAAGATATCCTTGATTAGGGGCAATTTCTACCTTCCTATTTCCAGGAAGGGGACGGGACAGGAGGTGTGTTGGAGGAAAGAGAGGGAGGAGCAAGAAAATAAAAAAGGCAGAAGAAGCTGACCTAGAGGTCTTTTTCTGACCAAGGGAAAACTTGAGCAGTTTACTCTGAGACCCATCCCTAGAGGAGAAGAAAAGAGAAGAGAAATATGGAAGAGGACAGAGACAGAGAGGTCAGGTTTACAGTTATAAATGACAGGAGTTGTGAACAGGAGGATAGAGATGACACAATGATGAAGTAGAACAGCAGAAACAGCAAGAAAGTGAAGAGTACAGAGACAAACCTCATTCATCCAGTTTCAAGGTTACTTTTCTCATAGTTCCAGTTTACAGAGTTTGCACTAACGCGCCAGCGAGCCTCACCTGGACTGCATCTCGGCCTGTGCTGCTTTCTGGGCTGTAAGGGAAGGAGTCCCATGCGTAGAGTGGCTGAGCTGGGCCGGGGAACTGCTCTGCTGGCTCAGGGGAGGGTGTGTGCCCTGGGGGAGAGAGGGCTGGGAGTTCTGCCGCTGGGCCTGCTGCTGCTGCTGTTTGTAGCGGGACAAGCTGAAGAAGAGGCCGAGGATGGCTTTCAGATTACCATTACGGATCTCTGTGGGTCAGGGAGAAGGACAATGTGAAATATTCAAAAGGAAAAGGCAGGTGAGATAAAGAAGGAAAAAGGTGGCTGAATTAAGTAAGTAAGTAAGGTTTATTTATAAAGCATATTTCACAGATACAAAATCAAAAAAGTGCTCAACATTAAAACAAAAGGCAAAAGTGAGGATGATAGAGACATTCTGTCACTTCATCTGCACAATGACAGCTGCAGGACTGTTCTGTGCTAAGAAACTAAAGCTACTAAGATGCTACAGGATAACACTATGGAGTACTGCTTTACTGGTTGTTATGGCCTATCAATATTGTTGTTATATTGTGATAATGATTAATTCCTTTATAGCCTTTACCTGCTTACTCCTAGGCAGAAAGTCTCATACTGTACATGCCTTTGCATGTTGAGCCAGCAGTGTACCCCAAAACGGATGAGTTTGTGAACAAAAACACATTTTACTTTTGACTTAAATGGTCAATTTTAAATGGACTTCTACTAGTTTTAGTGGAACTGTTCACTTATTGTTTAGAAGAACATGCAAGCCATATTTTGACTTGCTAACACCTTTATCTGGCATAGAAGCCATTAAGTGAACATGCTTTGAGTTGCAGTGAGTACACTTGTATGTTCTTGCAAAGCTGTATTCAACAGCAGCCTGAAAACACAACAAATACATAGTAACGTGCATGTACTCCTTACAGAACAGAGAACTGACCTAATGTCTTGCTGTCAGGGGACATCGCTGTCCCCTTATTCATTGTTCTGCCCAATGATAACACTAGTAGTATTAGTACCATTATTATAATTCTTAGGTTTCCTGCATGATTAATATGATATAAAAAAAATGAAGCCAACATCAAATACTTTCTGAAGTAGGCAACATTTAACCACTGCGCTATAGGAAACTTTTGGATCCATTAGTTTTATGTATGGGGTAATCAGGCCCTATCAAGCCTGCATGTTTTAATGTGTACTGTCTGGCATCAATGTAATATGTCCTGGCAAAAGAGCTTGCCAATAAAAATGCTTCAATGTATCAAGTAGACATTGGTTAGATTTTTTTTTTTCCCCATATAGCACAAAGGCCATTTGTTTAGTAGATAGACCAAGCCTGGCCTGGCCCAGGTTTTGGTCTACCACTTTTGTTCCAGTGAAAGCAGAAGTGCAGGAGTCCAGCTTACCCTCTGAAGACAGACCCTGGATGTTGACTCCTTTTGCTGCCAGGAAACTGAGGCAGGCATCTATGTTCTCAATCTGGACAGTGAGACACAGACACAGCTGTAAGACACTGCACCCTGCATATTTCCATTCAAATTTGCATATTTGTATAATGTGAGGAAGCATGCTGGTCTGTCTTTTGCACGCTTCTCATGAGAGCTTAATGGCAACACTGGAAGTGAATATCGACATGTCTATCTAGAAAGCTAAGCTGGCAGCACAAAATGTTTTCAGAAAAGAGGTGCTGAACATTAACACTGACAGGGATGAAATACAGATCCATACATGCTTTATTAATCATTGATTTGATACTGTTAGACCAGTGAAAAACAGTTATAATGGGTAACTAAATGTGCTACATTTTTATGTATGAAAAATACTATATAAATAAAGTCTGATTGATTGAAATTCTATCGCAAATTTTCTCATTTTTATTTCATGTTATGTCTTTATCGTCATGCATCAAATTATAACCAAGTGAAATTCCTTGTATGTGCAAATGCACTTGGCAAACAGTTTCTGATTCTGAATTACATGGAAATGGTATGGGATATAAACAAAACTAAGTAATGTGTTTTTTAAGACTCATCCAAACATGTTATTAGATGGACGATAGATAGGAAGAGTGGGAAAATAAGTGATTCCACCGAGATATCAAGCTGAAAGACAAACAAATGAAGGTACCAGAACCTCTTTGGCAGACATAACAAATATATAAATACAGTACCAGGGTTGGAAAGTGGTAGAAAGGCTTTACATATAGTCACTGACTGTGCTGTGCAAAGGGCAAAAAAAAAAAAATATCGGCCACATGGTGACATAGTCAAAACAGAATTCAGACCAATCAGACTTTTGTCAGCAGAGCAACAAAAGAGGCAAACAATCTATACGGACACAGTTGCTATGACAGCAGCCTTGGCAACCTGAGCAGACTGCTGAGCTGTCACTGGACTGCGAGAGGATTTGATAGGCAGACAGGCTTTGTTCAGAGCCCATGTGATCCATTATACAGCGAGTCCGCTGGCTGGCCCACGTACTAACAAAGTAAACCAGATAAAACAAGTCATCAAGCAGAGTCACTGCAGATTAATGATCGTGCGATCAAAGTTTACCAACTGTTGTTTTCGATGAGCAAACACACTGGGTACAGCACAAAAGATATCAATATGGCACGGCTGTTGCTCTTACTGTTAGGTGCTGCTTTTGGAAAGGCAATTAACTGAAGAATTGACTGTTCAATGGACATTTAAAAGCATTTTACAGTATGCACAAAAGGTTAAAGAGGTGCTAAATCTTTTTTAGCATGACATTTATTACCAGTCAGAGTAGGTTTATAACACACTCAGGCTAATCTTTCCACAATGTACTTGCAACCAACCCATTTTGAATGAAAATACAAATATCATTTCACAGCCAAGGGAGTACAAATATAGAGCAGTGATATTCCAGGTGGTTTCTTAACTAAAATACAGATGAACTGTGTCCTTTGTAAATGAGGCCGGGTGTGTGCTGCAACCGGGAGGGTCCCACTCACCAAAGATTAATGACGTGATTACACTTAATATGCGGAGACTAAATATAGCTTGACCTACAGCTCCCTCTGTGGTTCTGCTGTTAGGAAGTATCCGGCTGCGAGGTGAGAAGCTGAAGTAAAAGCTCAAATACATAAAACTTCTACCATATTAGTATCAGTTTCGTCCAACATATTGCCATTAGTGAAACCCACGACCACAAAATGTTAATTACATTGACTACCACGTTACTAGGGCTGTCCTCGACTAAAGAAATTCTTAGTCGACTAACACTTATAGGATTTTGTCGACTAATCGATTAGTTGATTTAATTGACAGAGCTGTGCGCTTTGAGAGGTGGTTAAGACTAGAAAAGCACAATATAAATGTAGTTAATTAACCATCTGTAAAACTGAGTTTCTCCACAATTAATCCTGCAAAAGCACCACTTTAAATCTTGTGTTTACCATAAATTTGCTCAGAAGTTTCTTGGAAATGAGTAATTAAGCATGAATAAGCATAAAAATTACTAATCGACTAACGAAATCTTAGTCGACTAAGACCAAAACGACCGATTAGTTGACTAATCGACTAAGAGGTGGCAGCCCTACACGTTACTGTTAGTCACATCCCCTAGCAGTTACTGTTGGCTATATCTTTACAATTCTGTAGACCACAGGGAGAAAACACACACACACACACACACACACACACACACACACACACACACACACACACACAAAAACTGTATACTGTAGATACAACTCTTTACTATGCATCTATCTTTAGAGTGTCTAGAGAGCAGCATCTACTACTCAATTGCTATAACTTTCATCCACTACCACAAAAGTAATACTTACAGAATTTAACCATATCAATAATGGCTATAGAGTTATTACCATTAAGTTCATCTACAGACACAGATATTGACACTGTGCTTGTTTGATTACTACTTGCTGCATCGTCCAAGTGATTACTTCACTCTTGTACCACATTGTTATTAACCAATCCACTATTTGATTACTACCCTTTTCTACTCTACTACTATAGTTTAAACTCCATGTCTGTCTGAGCCATGCTAGTGTGTGAAGAGGCTGGTGGATTGAGTTGAAACAGCAGTGCTACCCCTGCTGTCATTTCCGTGACTTCTGACCCCAGAAACAGCTGTTAGAGGGGCTGACATGTGCTGCCCTTCGAGGTGATGCAGCAAAAAATGTAGCAACAGTAGGAATGCAGACTATGGGCCTCTAGGAATACCACAGACTCTTTAAAAATAAACCTGATCTGAAATACCCCTCTATGCCCACCGACATACCCCGAGACTTTCTATAATACCCCGGGCCTAAACTTCCTTTGAGTGACTGAACCACTCCCCTACTGCCTAAAATCCCCTGGTATAGTTGGAGTTTAAATAGCAGCAGCCTGCAGAAAATATGCTTCATTAAGATACCCCATCACAAATGCCAGGCCCGTCCTGCTGAGATGCGCCCAAGCTCCGCCTCTCAGGGGGTATCCATACTGAAACCTCTTGCTATTTAAAACCGGCAGGGACCAGAGCTCAGAGTAGCCAGAGAAACACTATTTAACTCAAGAATCTGCCACCAGCTACAGAGTCTGAGGCCAATCACTTTATTAATTAATAATCCTCCCTTGTGTATTCTTTTATTGTTCTATATCACTGAGTGGTCTGTGATGTTAAGTACATCCCATAGGTTAATGTATTGATAAAAGGTCACACGTTTTGTTAGGAGTCTGGCCTAGAGGTTTAAGAAGCTGTACAAGTATTTGCAACATCTCCAATCGAATCCAGCTGGGGACCTTTGTTGCATATCATCCTTCCTCCCTCTCTCTCACCTCTCTACTGTCAGCTATACAAAATAAAGGCAACAATGCCAACACCACCAAAACATTATTTTCTCTTTTTCATCCATACCTGATGAACAGAAAATGAACTATTCTGAAAATTGGATTTATGTTCGACAAAGTCATTATCAAGTAAAAATGACAATAATTTGCCATTTACAACTTTAGAAATGCAAAGCTATTCTTTTATCATCATCATATCATATTAATTAATATTCTAAAACAAAATTAACTATTAGAAGATGTCAGATTGGGTACACATAATATCCAATCAATCATAAAGCCTTAAGCAATTCATGAAAACACAATTATTAATTAACTGATGCATTAATCAAAGAAAACTAATATTAGTTGCAGGCTTATTGAAAAAGTATTTACTTGACATCCCATTAAACCAGTTATTACAAGACGGTAAAAGTAATTTGGAGCTTATGTCCACTTTTAGAGCTCATTACTCTTCTGTTGTTTCCACAAACTTATTGCTAAGACCGCTGGCTGATGGATGATTAAAAACATACTCAAGTAAAAGTGAAATGACAAAGTTGACAACATTTTCAAGAATATAGCTACACCAAGTAAGTACGCAGTTACAAAAACAGTCAAAAGAGCAAAAAGACCAAATTAAGAGAATACTAACGAGAATATTTATAGTGTAATATAACACAGATAATTCTCTGTTTAAACTCCTGTGATCATCAGAACTAAATACCCCTAAACAAGCCCAGAGAGAAATCGGCAACAAATCCTCTTAAACACTGAAGGACACCGCTGGTGGCTCCTACCTGCCTGGATGTGTGATCTGTTCCTACAGCGTGACTGCTCTGCCTGGCTTCACACCTCCATCCAGGCCACCGTCACCTCCTGCTCTGCTCTGGTGGCAGCGTGGGGCTGGCCAGCCAACAGCCCTCTGAACAAACACTTCTCCCCATCACACGGGTGCTAGTGTTGCGTTTGTGTGTGAGACAGAGAGAATGTGTGAGAGAGAGAGAGAGAGAGAGAGAGAGAGAGAGAGAGAGAGAGAGAGAGAAAGCTAAAGGGAGGGAGGGAGTGTGTGTGAGACAGAGTGTTACGTGTCTGGAGCAGGATTTGACTGATAGCTTTTGAAGACTGATACTGAGGCCGATATTTTTAAACCAAAGTTCCTGATAGCTGATCTTAAGCAATTCATTTCTGTATGTAAATACAGAAACCTTATTCTCTGCAGAATGAAAAGGCCTTAAGAGGCAGCATTAAGGGCATCGAGGGACGCAAAGCCACAACTTAAACTAGACCGATTGTTGTTGCTGTAAGTCTGTGAAGTCCACTAAGAAAGTTTGATATTAAGCTACAAAAACAAAGTGTGAAGCACACCACCAACACTTTTAAATACTAGTTTAGGCACAGGAATTCACATCTGCCTTTAAATGATAATTCTGCTTTAATACAACTTGAGTCTTATTTTTGTCTCTAGCTAAAGTAACCGCTGAGATCTGTTAACAACAACAACACAAGTGGTCAGACAATCAGGCAGGCGGACAGATTATCTAAACCACTTTACTGGAGGTGAAACCGAAAGTAAGTGCACAAAAGTGTCCCTTATTGCAATGGTAGGTACAGAAGGTCAAAGTTGAAGAAGAATCCGGTTTTAAACTGTGATGGATATTTGAAACGGACAGTTTGGCTAATAATTGTTCTGTTCACTTTTGTTTGCTCTTCCATAATCATTTGGTTAACCTGGAGGGATAATCGAAAACCCGTCTGATCCTCTGTTTGTCTTTTTGGCTGGTCTGACTTCATTATAGTGATGTCGCAGTGTTTCCAGATTTCAGCAAATACCGTAAATGCAATGTTTGAAATTTGATTTAAAACAGTGAATGAATTCCCCCAAAAAGCATTCTTGAACAAATGAATAAATTATGCAAAAAGCCTAACACAGCAGGTGTTCCAGATTTCTTCGGATCTGGTCTCGAAGGAACTTCCTTCAGACTTTCACTAAACAAAAGAGCTGATATGTGATATTTCTGAAAAAGAAACAATATTGGCCTGATATGCTGCAACTCTGATCCATCGGTCTGACTCTAGTGTGTCAGCTTCATTGCCGAAAGCTCTGTACCGTTTGACTTTCTGACAGTTGGGTCTTGTGGATTCTGATCACGTTAAGATGGTTGTGAGCCTGTATGACTGTGTGCTTAACTCTGCCAGTATCTGCCCACACATACTTTCACTCTCTCAGGAGGTTTCACAGATTTCAGCTACCTGCTCACCTGCTGAACTTTGACATCTGCCTCAATAATTCTCTCTCTCTTTAATGAAAAATGTATGCAGAGGTTTCAACGCCTCAGGGAAGTGCCGGTTCTCACTGCTTATTGATAAAGAAATGACGCACTGGCAGCTATGATACACACACCATGACTAAATCACACACGCCAACTTCAGGCAGCATATTCGGTCTTATTGCTTCAGAAAATGCACTTCATTTTTTTAAAGGTCACATGGCATGAAAATGTCTAGGGCTGCAACTAACGATTATTTTAATAATCGATTAATCTGTTGATTATTTTTTCGATTAATCGATGAATCGGATAAAAAAAAAAAAAGCATTAAGTTACATCAACTCAATACATACATACTTGTTGTTTTAGTTAATAGTTGTGTAAAGGTAAATAACCCAAATAGCAGATACAGACAAGACACACACACACACACACACACACACACACACACACACACACACACACACACACACACTTATGCATTAAATTATTACCATCATTTTCGTAAGTGCAATTTAAGTTCGTTTATACACCACACACTATTATATTTGTCAACAATAACTCAGTGATTCTTGAAACTTTGGCAAAAACATGTCCCACTAAGAAAAGTGCCAATTCTGTTGGAAATTAATAACATTTTCATAAATAAAAAGAATCTAGGTTATAATCAGGGGGTCCTTTACACACATGTAAGGTTCTTTTATAGTTTTATCTTTAATTTTTATTAATTTAATGATTAATTGCTGGCCCATTGCCTACAAAATCAGTTGTCCTCGGATAGGAGATAATCATTTCAACTTGATAAAAAAAACAAAGTAATAATTTAATTGAATAATATCTTTACCACATGAAATAGTACATTGTAATATGTTTTAAAAACTGCAAACGGTGAGATTTTAACAATATTTACTATTATTTTGTGGTTGCTCAAAATATGTCCCACATATTCGTCACCACCGTCAGATATTTATAAAAAGCAATAAAGTCAGGCAACTAAAAGGTCAACTACATTCCTGAGGACCCCATTTTCAAACCTTCAGCTCTACTGCATGCTTCAAGATCACTCAAGCTCCCTTAAATTTGCTATTTTCTCTTAAACTTGTTCATATTTTTGGACACTGCTACTGTCGCCACCATAACATGTCAACACCGTCTCTTTTGTATAAAAAATATTAGATTAGATTATGACATAAATGTATACTTTTTAAGAAGAGGTCTGAAGTAGCTAGCAATAGAGGGGAAACAAGATGGCTAATGTGAACAACTCATGCATATCATGTGAAAGAGTAGGTTTTTGTCACCACCGTCAGGTTTTGGTGGATATCCTCACGGCTGTGGTTCGGCCTTGAGGCTGCGGCCGAACCACAGCCGTGAGCCCGTATTTATTGTGATCAACAATTATATTCTAGCCTCCGTTAAGGACTATTTGGAGGTTTTTGTCACCACCGTCAGACTGGACGTCACAAAAAACCTGACGGTGGTGACGTCTGACGGTGGTGACAAAAACCTACTCTTTCACATGATATGCATGCTCAGGATTGTTATTTTTTGGACCCAATAGTTAAATGAAGTTGTTAAGCAAGAAGCCATCTTGTGTGGTATACATTTTGGAATTGTATGTTGTTATGAGGCCACTGTACCCAGATTAGTGTCACCACCGTCAGTTCTAAAGTCCCCACCGTCAGAGGGAGTTTTATTTGTTTTAAATGAATATGCTTACAATATGTTTCTTCAGTGCTGTTGAGTTATTAAAGTAAAAGTCTCTTTTAATACAAATATATGTTTGTTAAATAAAAAACATTACTTTTTTCTATTTAGGCTTAAAGTAAACGTTGTATGATGTTAGATCTTTTAAAGGAGTACACGTGAAACAGTATAAAAAAAATCAACAAAAGTGAATATTCAACATTTAACAGCATATCTATGTATTACAAATGTCCGATAATGATTTAAAAACTCTAAATACATATTAGACTAAATAAATAAAACATAATATGCTTTTTATTGTGTCTGACGGTGTTGACAAAAACAAAGTAATAACTGGAAAACCGTCTATTTTATGAAAAAAACACAAAATGAGGAGGTTGCACCAGTACATTGCTGAACAGCCAACACTTTGGTCTATAATGATATACCTTCAGATTTTGTAATTTAACTAACTTTTTATTTTCAAAATTAAAACCTGTTTTATCCCAATTCCCAAGAATCAGTGAACTGATATGGGACAAAGCACATAATATATACATGACAACAGATTGAAAAATGAATGGGCCAAAAAAGGCGAGTGAATAAAACCGTGTCTTTAGTCTTGCAAAGTATACCACCCCTGCTTTATTACTGTTATTACCGAGCTAACGCTAGCTTGTCATGCTAGTCAGCTGGATAACGAGTAAACGGCAGCACCAGAAGAGCTACTGGAGGGACGGTACGTTCCTCACTTCAGACCGGAACAGAAGTAGGATAGTGTAGTGACTTTACCCTGCTGTTGAACTCCCTTCCTCCTCATCAAGGACTCCAACAGGTTTACGTTTTAGGTGCTGACTCATCACCGTGGTGCGCCCGTGCCATGCCGTGTCGCTTTGCTTATCTTGCAATTAACACGTTTCTGATTTATTTAGTGTGAAATGCTCCCACACCTTGGATGACTTGGGTCGTACTGATTTCTCTGCCTCCGCGAGTGTTTCAGAACAACGTTACGGGTCTCTCCGGTCTCTCTCCGTATTTCCTCTACCCCCGCTCTGCTCTTTTTTCTTTTCTTTCGCTCCGCGCTGCGCTCAACTCAATTTTTTTTTATCTCCGCGACTAGGTTGCCTAATAGTTGCGCGACACAACGAATCGATAATTAAATTCGTTGCCAACTTTTTTAGTAATCACATTTTATCGATTTTATCGATTCGTTGTTGCAGCCCTAAAAATGTCACTTTATGAGGTTTTTTGACGTTAATATGAGTTCCCCCAGCCTGCCTACTGTCCCCCAGTGGCTAGAAATGGTGATAGGTGTAAACCAGCCCTGGGTATCCTGCTCTGCCTTTGAGAAAATGAAAGCTCAGATGGGCCGATCTGGAACCTGCTCCTTATGAGGTCATAAGGAGCAAGGTTACCTCCCCTTTCTCTGCTTTGCCCGCCCAGAGAATTTGGCCCACCTATGAGAGAGAGAGAGAGACATCATGGCTTTCAAACGAGCAAAGTGGTAGTTGGTCAAGACCACACCCCCACCCTCCACCTTGCCCCCTTCAGACTTCAGATACAGTATTAGGGGACCACTAAGGCCTATATAAAAGAGACTTCAGATACAGTATTAGGGGACCACTAAGGTCTATATAAAAGAGACTTCAGATACAGTATTAGGGGACCACTAAGGTCTATATAAAAGAGACTTCAGATACAGTATTAGGGGACCACTAAGGTCTATATAAAAGAGACTTCAGATACAGTATTAGGGGACCACTAAGGTCTATATAAAAGCATCCAAAGAGCACCATGTCATGGTAACTTTAAGATTATATTTTGGGCATGTTCCATGCCTTTATTTGACAGGTCAGCTGAAGACATGAAAGGAGAGAGAGGGGTGAATGACACGTAGCAAAGGGCCACAGGTCAGAGTCGAACCCGGGCCCACTGCGTCGAGGAGTAAACCCCTATATATGGGCGGCGCCGCCGGCTCGACCGGAGCAATCCGGGCGCCCAGCAAATGCATTTCTATAGATTTGCTGTTGTGTGTGTCTGTAATCACGTCATGGTGTGTATTCCCTAATTCAATTGAGCATTTAAATGTGTCTCTTACTGTATCTCCTCATATGTATTGTTATTCATAAACTGTTATGTTAATTCCGTTTTAGATTTTCCTTATTATCCTCATGCTGACACTATCTGCTTTCACAAATAAAAACACAAATGTCCTCAGGCTACATAAACATATCCCCCCTGAACTGTGAGCAGAATAATTAAGGCAAAGCTGATTTAATTTGTTGTCTAATGTGTTGTCTTTGCTTGCTCAGAATACATTTGTGAATTTGTATTCATTTAAAAGAGGTCACATTTTACCCGAGGTTGAGGTATCTGGAATCATTTTTTGTATAATTAACAAACTGTTGTGTCACATCTCCTATGAATGGACTATCTGTTATTGCAACAGATGACTTACTTATGCAACAAACGAGCACAGTATGTCTGTGTGTATGTACAAGGGGTGGACAAAATAACATGAACACCACGATCTGCACGATTTGATCATAGTCTCATGAAAGAATTAACACACGCTTCACAGCGGTAGTTTTCCTTGCAGTGCTGTTGTATTAGATTCCATTAATCAGTCAAGGGTTTCTCTTATTTTGTCCGCCTTCTTTAGATGCTGTTCATTTGTTGCCCAGGGCTCAGCAGCCTTCACGAGGAAGACAAACGGTATTAGATAATATTCCGATAAAGGTCTGAAATTAAGATACGAGGTTTGGTATATTTGGTTGCCTAGAAACAGTAACTGTGATTGCTCTGTGGTGGTTATCGCCTGAGTTCTGACCAGCTGACGCAGTTGGGGATTTCTCTGACACACACACACACACACACACACACACACAGTACTGCTCCCTTTGATCAAACATTTACCAGCCCGTTGAATCATTAATAAAACATATTTTGGGTCTTGTCCTGCTTACCTGCGTAAAGCTTCACCATCTACACAACATTCATCTGCGTCAAAGAAGCAACCATCACCCCACCAGTCTGAATCTGCGATCTCTAAAACTACACAGACTGTGCCGGGTTTGGATCAGGTAGAAACTATGCAGCAGTTTTCAGTGACACTGCACCCTGAAGGTGAAACACAGGGTGAAAGATATAGAAACGCTCTGTTGTCATGCTGGTTTGACACACAAAGGCACAATAACAGAGTCTCAGCAACGAGCCTGGCATGAAGTGGAGGAGCTGTATCCTCATTTAACATTCCTCGGTGACTGTTGAGGCTTCCGTCAGTCGGTTTTTCCATCAAGCCCATAGACACCTGGTCCTGCTGGTTTCTACTGTACCTATCTGTCAGTTTACCTCCTCCACCTCTCCTTCCCTCCCTCTTTTGCAGCAGCATGCAATAGGCAGATAAGAGAGAATAAACCAGTCCAGCAAACAAGGTATTAAGAATACAGGTAATAATTAAACCCAAGAGTGTGTCCAAGAAACAATGTCCAGATTGAAACCCTAAACAAATACAAAACCAGACTCTTAATAACTAATCATTTTTCTTCTTCAATATCCAGTAGAGACATGTTATATAAAGCACTGCATAGCGCATTCATGAAATTGTGAATACATGTAATGGATTATGCAATAATGTCTAATGTAAATATAGGTATAGCGTGTCCAAAGTTTTATCTGCTGAGTTGGTCCATAGTATCTCAAGTAAATTAAGTAAATAAATCCATAGTCAGATTTTAATAGCGCTGAACAAAATAAGGATGATGAAATGTTTGGCTAACATCTCTGTAAAGCCTTGTTTTATTCCCCAGGCCCTAGCAGGTGAAATATACTTAACCCAAAAAAGAAATCGACAAAAACGTTGGAAATAGTGGCAAAAAAACAGGAAACGGGAACACAAGGGTTAATTCAGAAGCTGCTGCTTTAACATGGGATGCTTGGACGAGACACCGTGTGTATCTCTGTTTGTGTGTCTCTGTGTGCGCATGGCATCCTGTGTGGTTTTAACAGCTCAGTGTCAACTCAACGCCCTCGCTCTGGGCCTAAGCCAAACAGACAGACACATACAAACAAACACACACACACACCCTGACTGGGTGGCAGATGAATGACCCGACGATGGGGGTCCATTTAACGAGGATGTGACAGTTGTAAAAACAGCCTCTCGCTCCAGCCTGGATAGCCAGCATGCTAATCAGCTACCGTGAGAGTGCTACAGTTTACTCCACCGATGGAGCTCATTTCCATGTTTATTCATTTAGAAACGGAGGTTAAGTTAAGTGGTGGTAATTGGCAGCCAGCAGCTTTGGAAGCTTTGGGGGCTTGAAAGCAATGAAATCAAGTGGGCTCACACACTCTTTCACCCCAGCTGCCAACTAAACTCTCAGGACCTGTGTGTGTTTGTTTTGACAGTACAACAACCCACAACGCAGACATTTGCATAATGACTACGGTTGCACCTGCCCTTAGCATTGCTTGAGTGCGTCAGATTTTGCAAATCTACTTTGAGATTATACCCCGCCATCCAAAAATACTTACAGACACACTATCCAATCAACAATATCACATTGCTTGAATGTACACTATAAAAATAATTTCTTGTGTCCCTCTTGACTGACACACACATACCATCAATGAACATTCGGGACACAATCACAGACATATTATTATATATTTGGAACCACTTGATTTGTCTCAGAAGTATCCTGCAATTTTCTCTTCTCCAAAATAAAATGCTGCTGTGTTTGCAGATGACAGCGGTGCTGGATGTGAGAGAGGCTACACAGGATGTTGATAACAGCACAACAAAACCACAAGACAGACCAGACCACTGAGACCGAAGAGTGCAAAACGCTCAATTACCGGCGACTGGGGGGCGTAATCAGTGCTAATGGGTAAGGCCTAATTGAGAGTGAGTGGGACAGGAAGTAGAGAGGGAGCTAAGCTATTTCTAATATGACTTAGTGAATTTCTGAAGTGATTTTGAATTTAACTCTCTTTTTTTCTGGCTTTCTGGTATTACGAAGCTGGCTCACTTTACAGTTTGATCTCCAGTGTAAGCTGCCTTAGAGCATGTTCACTTCAGACGATCAGATCAAAACTTGCCCAACTACTGACCGAGCAGCTCACTAGAAAAAGAGATTCATCATTAATCCACAATTCTGACATGGACAAAAGCACTGATTTTACAATAAAGTGACAAGAAATTAAGATAGTAGAATCACGTTTCAGACTTTCCATGTTTCCACTTTGCAATAGTTTATGACAAATAACAATGACGATTAAAAGCTGCATTTTAATTGTGCAAAGTTTCTTTAATTCCCAACAGCATAACATGAAGCCTTGTGATGATAAATGAAAAAAAAACTAAACGCTCTGTTGTCTTTTATTAGAGATATAATCCACACAAGTTAATTAACTCTCTTAAGAATGCAACATGTTGGTCCTAATCAGGCATTAACTCCTTTCTTTTCCTCTCTCCTCTCCTACAGTCTTACATTACTTTTAACATTGTGCATCACACATTTATAATAGCTTGTTCATCATCAAAAACATACTCACTCTATACTCACATATGTATGAATTCCTGCTTTTTTTCCTGCTCTCTAGTCTTCCTACAGCTTCTTATTCTATTCTGCTTGTGTGATTGTATGATATCCATTTCACCTCATTTAACTTGCTGTCGCTATAACCAACTTCTCCCATGGGTATCTCATTTCCCATTAAGTACTTAATTCATGTTTCCGGTGACGTCGCTCGTAATTAAAACTCTGACTATTTCACATTAACACGCTCGTAGCCGCATGGGAAACCCCATAGTTAACTGAGCTTTGTGAACATGGTTATCCAGGATGACCAATGTTAGGTTAACCAAAAGGGCAATACCTGACTTCACTGAGGGCCAGATGTTGAACGTGCTTCAGGCTCTAGCTCTATACTGTCAGTTATGTTAAATTGAGACTGGATCCTGAATGATATACTCTGAGGCTTCATCATCTACAAAGCTTTTTCTCCACCACAAAGACACAAGACATAAATCAGCACCACAACATAGAAACAGACCCACATAAAAAACACAGAGCACTCTAAAATTCTTATCAAAACTAGAAATCAAACTTAACACCAGGATGTCCTCACAAGTATAGTAATATGGGTCTATGTTTGCAATGAAGAGGAAGGGTTGAGCGATCAGCTGTGCTTCCACCTCCTCCTCAGTTGTTAACTATGGGCGTCTCTCTCTCTCTCTCTCTCTCTCTCTCTCTCTCTCTGGTGCTTTGAGAGGCTTCAGTAGTCTGGCTGGTCGCCAAAAATAGCCTGCTCAGCTGGCACACTGGCCCAATTTACGACCCTTCACATTCAGCGGTGGGCAGCCCTGCCCTGGGCACTGTCGGCTCATTTCCCAAAGAGAACACAAAACTGCGAAAACACAGAGATCCCACCAGCAGTGTTATAAAGGAAATCCCACTTACATATCTGCTAAATGTCACTGTGGACAAAACCACATCATAACTGGCTCCAAACATTTTCTTTGTCATCAGTGCTGATGCTCCCGCCTGTGTTCACTCCAGGAGATGAGAGGAATGCACTCTCCTTTGCAAGTGTAATAAGATGAGGCAAAACTGGCCCCAAAACCAAAGCCTGCGATGCTTTCAACTGAGCGCCAACTGCCAGACGTCTGAGCCAGATGTTTCACGGAAGGCAGCCCGCACGACCACAAAAGTAAAAATAAATGGACTCGCTATTCACCAGTGAATTTTGCACCGCAGCTCCCAGCGAGGGCCACATGAGTCGTTGAGATGGCACATCAGAGAAGTGTTCACACACAGAGGTACATTTCACAACGTTCGGCCACAACAAACTTAGAAGGTCACTTACCATCTGAGAACGGCTCTTGGGACAGCCATTGATATCGCCAATCTTCTCATTGGCTGAGGAGAGACAAAAAGAGGAGGCAGAGTCAGAGAGATAAAAGAAACTGTGAAAACTGTTTTTTAGGTGCGTTCGGTTAATGTAATCCTCTCTTTTATTTCCAGTCGAGGTCCCTGAGTGTGTGTGTGTCCCAGACGGTGGCTGGCTGAGTGAGGAGAGCAGAGGTGTTCATGCCGCTGAATGTGAGGACCCTCCTCTCCCCTCCCGCTGAGACATGAAACGCTATCTGGTCACAGCAAATGGGAACGGGGCCGCCGAGATGTGTGTTGTGCTGCTTCTTTTTAAATGGGGGTGTGTGTGTGTGTGGGTGGGTGGGTTGTCAAAGATTCCTCCCATCTATTAAGAGGCCCAGCCCACAGCAGCTGAGACACGATTGTCAGCTCACAGCTGACAACTGTGCCAACAGCACAGCCTGCTGCATCAGGAGGCCCGGTGGGGCCCGCAGTGTAGCTCCACCTCGGGACTCCAGTACGCACTGCAACGCCTACCCTGTGGGAAAATACTCCTTTTTCTGTCCGGTGAGTAAATACACAATGAGCCCTATCTTGCACCCGGCACAGCGCAGCGCAAAGCTCGACGCAAGTGTCTTTGCTAGTTTAAGACCGACGCAGCTGTCAATTTCCCGTCAGGAGCCCACGTCGTTTAAATAGCAAATGCACCAGCGCTCATCTTTGCGCCCGTGGGTGTGCTGGTCTTACAGGAAGGTGTGTTCAGGTGCATTCTTGGCGTATTGCTATCTTGAGGCAGCGGAAAGTGATTGCGCCATTGACCAACAAAAACCTGGTCTAAAGTCAATAACGCAGCAATTTCATTGTTATTTTAACAGCGCAAAATATTACAATGTGAAATAGTATTATTGTGTATGTGTATGTCTATATATTTTATATTGCATGTTATTATGGTTACTAGTGCTTTACCTTCACGCACAAGCAGATCAGTTTCTTCTCCTGAAAATCTCTTCTTCCTGCTTAGCAAATCATAATAGCAACGCGCCAAGGTACAAACGTGCCTGGCTTTTAAAGGGAATGGGAAATGACACTCTGATTGGTTTATTGCATGTTTCGCCCAAAACACACCTATGATTAATTAAGACACTAAGTACAACCCTTTTGAACCATGCGCCTGGCGCACGGACCCTTTTTCCGCCGTCAAACTAGCAAAAGTGGATTCGTACACGCCCTAAACGCACTGGGACATCACTAAAATAATGACGTGGAGAGGAGTTGTTAGAGGTTTTGATGATCCCTAACAAACTTTAAATCAAAACAAAAAGGCTTCATGATGAATACTTTATATAAGCAAAGGTCTGTCAGATAGCATATTATGCATTATCGATGATTTAACACTCCTACTGTTGGCTATGGTTGGTGTGCTTCCTGTAAAACTTTACACACTGTGGTGACACCCACAAGAGACAACTACTCTGTGATTTTGAGGCACATTAAGTGCTCCCAAAATAACCGGACACATTTTGCCTGGTTGGCTTGTGCAGAGCAACAGCTTACAGACCAGAAGCCAGACTGTATAAAGGCTTCTTTTAGAAGAGCAGAGTATCCCAAGACTTGGAGCTGAGGACACAAGTAGAACATCTTAAAAGGTCACAGATGTGATCCTAGATCCAACCCTAACCCTAACGCTAACGGTTGCCTCAAGGACAGTTCGTAAGAACATGACCGATGTCCTTGATCTGGAGGTTTTTCCTCTTCCAAAGTCCTGACCTTAAATTTGTGTTGGTCAAATAGCTTAACAGGTGCCACATCCGGTCCCAGTATGGCAGTTCTGACACCGGCAGCCTGCTCCGGTTTCACCAGCGATTATGTGGTGTGAGTTTGTTTCCCTGTAGACAGGAGGCAGCGGGGCAGGCAGAACAGGTGAATAGATGGCTCTGGCTCGTGTTGCTTTATTATGAGAGCAGAGCCGCCGTGGTCAGCTGTCGGAGTGTAAATATTGTAAGTGGGCTTAATGTTGCGAGAATACATATAATCTTGGATGAAGGGGATCATGATGTTGTTGCACTTTTTGACCACAGGAACGTTTGCAGGTACACAGAAACCGAACTCAGAAGTTTACCTGCACTGTGACCGATAGAACCGTATTGCAGTTTTACTATGAGCCACTAAAAAAAAAAAAAAAGTCTCCTCTGAGAAGGAGGAACTCTGTGAGAGTTCAGGAATAATCAGGTTCAGTACGGGTGACGTATGCAGGGTCCATGACTAGACAAACACAAGCTTGCAAGACAGACTACCTCAATTTAGTTCCATATTAAAGCACAAAAATAAATTGTCTTTTACTTTGTGGGTTTAGTTCCTGTAGTATGTCAGGAAAGGGCTAACTGTATTCCACTACAACAAGCTCAGTTACTCTACAGTCCCCATACAGGTATGCAGGTTTGACTGTTACTGTAGTTGAAGCGACTACATCCCTGACAAAAAAAAAATCAAATTCCTTGTTTTTGTTCACACTTGGCCATTAAAGCTGATTCTGAATAATCAGAATAACTTAAGCAGCCAACATCAAGGCAGGAAGCTGGAGCCAGTGTGGAAAGTGATGGTATGAGAGAAGGATGCTCTCAAGCATGTGATGTAAATATAGTTCATTTTCAGTGTATAAAATGCCCCAAGCCTGACCCAACTCTCAAAAAAACAAACAGTACGAGAACAGTGAGACTTCTCTCTGTGCAGGATGAAGCCAAACGGAGCTTAGGAAGTATAAATCTGGGTCAGAGACGTCGGGGGAAGAGCTGGGAGCAGACAGAAGTCAGTGACATGCTGAGTCACCGGTCAGCTGGTGTCAGCCTGCTTCGGCCTCAAGGCTGTCGGCGCGTGAAATGACAGGCTGAGCACGGCCGGACGAAATGACAAGACTGATGATGACACAGACACGGGGTGAGGGTCAACAATGCAGAGGAACAGCCCACTTTCACAGTTTCACATGAATATTTTCACAGTTCTGCGGTCATGTGAACACATATACTTCTGTTGAAAACTTTCCTATTCATGAGACACTTTGAAACACAAGTGAATCAAGCCTGAAATGCATGATGGTCAATGTGAAAATGAGATCAGTTTCATTAGATTCTACAAAGTCGATGAACAACGTTTTCACCAACGAGGGAGGGACTGGAATTAACATGTAGAAGAAGACACCTTAAACGTTACTTCAGAAATTTGCTCTTTTATCATCAGTTTCAATGGGCTTCTCTCATATTTTCTTTCCTTATTTTGTGTTCAGATATAGTAGTTATATACAGTATATGTTCTGTCTGCAGTTTGTTCTAAGGACATGTTTCCCCACTAAGGATTATCTTATATTATCTTACTAAAGAAGTATAAATCTCACAACACACCAGATCGCTATGTGTTTTTCTTTGTTTTTGAACGAGATAAGAAACTGTTTGGAGCTACAATTAATCAAACTTCTTCAAGTTCACTCATAAGACTAAGAGCAAACCTAAAATAGAGGGGTGTTAACTTCTACAATAGTGTTTTCCTAAATCTATCTGCACCTCACGGAAGAAAATGATTCAACTGTGCAGGGGTAAATAAACTCTTTGTATGATTCATACTGAAATTGTCATTTTTACATCTGGTAATAGAGTTTCATTCTGTTACATCAACTCTCTTGCAAAAGAAAAGTTTCTTATTGGATGATGACGTGCCTCGGTTTATAGTAAATAGCAACTACATGTTCGGTAAAGGTCAGTCATATCTTCAGATGTAACTAATGATGTCTTTTCCTTTTTTTTCAGCGACCACAAGATCAGAGCTGGCTTTCTTTTGCAGATTTTGGAATCAAAAGTGTGTTTTCCTTACCTACGACCTGTATGATCTCAGCCAGCAGCACTCCGTCTGCGACGTCTGTTTGCAGGTCCTTGATCAGACGCTTGTGTCCTGACTTGGCAAGGTAGTGGTTGGCCCAGTCCGTGTAGATCTGCGGTCAGACACAAACACAAACCACGGCGTTCAGTTGTGAAAAAACAAAATAACAAAAGTAACAAAAATAAAATCCAGTCCAAAACAGAGGGCAACCCCCGTCAGGCCGTCCACGTGTTTCAAACTCCATAAACACTTGAAAACTACAAAAGGTATAAATGGTTGAAGCAAATTTACGACTCTAATAAAATAACAACACGGTTGAATGGGAGCAGAGTAGCCCTCTTTCTTTTGTTGGGGCTCCGATCTGGCATCTATCCGCGTGGTATTCAAATTGGGGCCATTGTGCTCAGCTAGGGCATTCATCTCGAAGCGCACGGCGGCTGTTTTCAATGGGCCATGCTGACATCACTCTCTGGGGACAGAAAAGACCCTTCACTGCCTGGGGGGGAGGAGAGGAGGGGGGCAGAGCAAGCATCTGAATAATCTGAATAGCTTCCCTCATAATTAGTCGCCAAACTCTTTCTCCTTTACTCCATCTCTCTCTCTCATCGAGAGAAGTGAGCTTCTATTTCTGGTGAGATAAAAAAATCTCACAAAACACAAAAGGTTAAAAGTGAAGTGGCACAGAACATAATTTCTAATGAAGAAGAAGTTATTTTTGAGATACCGATACCTCATGAATCTATCTTGATCTGTATCATCGTCAGGGCTTGTCTGTAAACTGCAGAGTCTGTTTAACAAATGCAACTTCAGAGCAGTTTTGTTCCCCACAGGGATCTGAAACGCATGCGACAGCTCGGCTAAATTAAGACACCTCTCCCTCTACACAGTATGTCTCACTCTCGTTTTCTCACACACACACGCACACACACACACACACACACACACACACACACACACACACACACACACACAAACTGGTATACCAGTCAGGAGAAAAATATGACAGTGGAGGTGTGACAATGAGTATGTTTAAGTAACCAGATTTCTGTCTGCTTATGTAAACGAGAAATCTGACTTTTCAAGGATGGATTTCTCCATGTGTTAGCAGTTTCCTGCTTCCTTTATGTATGAATATGCATGAAGGGAAAGTATCACCGTGACAGCAGTACTGCGGGATAAAACAAATACTCATTACTCCTAGTGATGCATCCTTATATTCAAAATCATGAAAGCCAGAGGCAGAGTAAGTGAAAGTAGAACCTATTTGTCTAAATATGTCTTTTTTTCCACAACTGAACATTATTTGTAAAATTCAGACATATTTGCACTGTAAGGGGAAACAAATGTCCACTCACTTACAATACTCTTAAAACAAGTAAGCTCTTTGCTAAGGTCTAGGGTAGGGGAGAAATGTGATTACTGACCTCATTCACACTATAAACCAAAGTATTGTAAAGGGACTACAACTTAAATTGCATTGTGCTACCCTTTGTTGCAAAATGGCAAATAAATGAGCCTTGTAACTTTGCTGCATTTACAAATTGTACAGTAACCAGGAGCTACCAGGATGCCAATATACTTTGTATAAAAGTGTTGATGAATTTCCTGTGTAACTTATTTCTGCCAGTAACCGGTTTTCTACTGTGCATTTAAACTTTCTCAAGAATCACTGTGAAATCCAAGTGCATCTATTAGTACTGAATGAGTGCACACACAAACAAGGACGCGCAACATGCATGGCGAGGTGTGTGTCATGGTCGTGACCCTTGTGTCTTTGTGTTTGCACTATAAACAGACTGGGAGCTTTTCTGCCATGCTACTCATCGTGTGAATCACTGCTCTCGTGATGGCATACAACAGGTGTGTGCACTTCAAAGGCGCACACACAAGCACAAACATATACTTCTCTTTACGCCAAAGTTCAAATGCAAAAGGTTTATGAGAGTACACGACCACACATTAAACACAAAGAGCCTCGGAGCGACTTTTAAAATCACACAGGCTGCATACCCAAACACAAACGCACTTATAAAAAGACTCTTGAGTGACACACGGAGCTCAAAAACCTTTCAAACTGCCGAATTAGGCTCTATCCTTTCAATTCACACTCTCAGCTGGTCATGGGGAATAGGAAGTGCAATGTTTAGGAGCTTTTGTGTGTGTGTAAGCTTGCTTTGAAGTAGTTTCTGGCAGGTAAATTGAGGGGTTGGAGTGTAATTAAAATCGAGGTGAAATGGGTAGCTGTCAGTCACAGAGGTAGAAACTAAAGGGGGGGGGGTGGGTCAAACAGCCTGAGGGTAAGACATGGGGATGTTGTGGGAGGAAAGAAAAGGGGAAGTGGGCAGGTCACAACAAGTTGCCTTTTAAGTCCTGAAAATGTAACTTTTCAAAACACATTTTGTGTCTCTGATGTCTTCCTCTCAGCCAAAACATAAGCTCCAAACTTTGAATGTGAGAGCTCAGGTATTGTAAGAGGAGATATGCAGTGGTGACACATTTTAGCACTGTGATGTAGAGATGGCCATATACATCTTCATAAAAGCCAGGTCATGTTTGTAAATGAGAAGTTGTTCTCAAAAAGTTTACCTGGATAAATAAAGGTTTAAAAAAAAAAAAAATAAAAGATCTTAAAAGTAAAAAAAACAACAGTATTTTATATATTAAGAGTAAATCAAATGATGTGTACTATGGAAGGCCTGCTTGCAGTACAATTTCACAGAAGCATCACCCACTCTGCAGCCTGACTAACCTTTCAAGCTTCTTCTAGCTCATTGTTTTAGTTTTATGACAGATTTACTGTATGGTCATGTCTCACTAGGCATGGGCCTGTTACCGGTTTCAAGGTATACCGCGGTTTGAAAAAGTCACGGTTTCCAAACCACTGAAATTTTCCGTATTACCGTTCCTGCAGTATGAGCTGTTTTTATGAGTCGTCAAAGACACAAAGTGCAGTTTAGAAATCCCTCTCCCAGGGGCAGTGATTGTGTTCAATGGAAGAAAAAAAAATTTGTGTTTTTTTACCCAGGCATTTCAAAATAATATATTTTAAAGCTGTAATTGCAATACCTAAATACTGTGAAACTCTGATATTTTTGCTGAAATTTATCATACCAGTCAGAATCTCATACCGTCCCATGAATGCCTACGTCTCACCTCTCTCAACAAACTAATTTCCATTTCAGAAAACAAGCTCTGATATACCCACTGTAGGCTACGCTACCTGCCAAGCAACAAACAGCACGCAGACTGTTAGCAACTAACATTAGCATCTAGGGTGGGAATCACCAGAGGCCTCACGATACGATATCATCCCGATACTTATGTCACGATAAGATATTATTGCGATTTTAAACATATTGCAATATTCTGCGATATATTGCAATGTATTACCTTGTTCCCAACTTCAGATTTTTCCCAATTTCAAATGATTTCAAATTTTGTCAACATCTGTTGTATCTAAAAAGATACATTTCTCTGTTTGTTCATCTCACTTCAATTTTATTGGTGCAAAATGTGAAAAATATTGCGATACTATGCAGTTATAGCTAACGCGTTAGCTATAACTGCGTTAGCTATAACAACTGTAAGGCTCGATGTGTTAAGGCTGTGTGTGGAGTTCTTCTGCCCCCTTGTCGTAAAAAACAAGCTTCGTCTGACCTGCTATACTTACAAACTACTGTGATTAGTTGGTCGGGACTACAATTTAAAACAATTGAACTCTTATGTCATAAGCTATTTCACATAGTCTGGCATTGCAGACCTAGCTCCACAGCGCTGTGTCAGCGCTGGAGTATGGTCTGGCGACACACTTATAGTGCGTTCCATTTGTACTCGGAATTCAGATTTTCCGAGGTCAAATCCAACATGGCTGCTCCATGCATCAACAGTAGTGAAAGCTGTAGTAACATAAAGTTATAAACACTTCTGTGTTTTTTGTGTCTCACTAAATCAGTCGTGCACACAGTCCTGTCCATCGTCTATCTATGGACATGTTGTTATGCTGTTTGTATGCACAAAAAACAGCGTAATGCGTTGTTATAAACTGCCATTGCTAACAATGGCTAACCTGGCCAGAGCTAATGAAAACAATGGAAATCCGACTTGTAAATGGAACGCATTCAACTCGGGTGTGACGTCATTCCCAGCTTCGGCTTCCGAGTTCCGAGGTAAATGGAACGCACAATTATCTACTCCAGGATAGAGGGAAAAAACGCTCTCAATGTAAATATTTGAAATAAATTATTTGTAACCAATAATAATGGATCCCTCCCCAGTGATAAATAACTAGCACCAAAGTCCATCCCACCACAAAACCAAATGTTACAACATCAGTCAGATGTAAATCAAAGACCATGTTAATATTTGAAATCCAAAAAACAAAACAAAAAAGCTGAATGTGCATTAATCTGGATCATGTGTGATTAACCGCGCCATTATTGTAGCTTCTGTGATCTTAGCTCACAGAAAGAGAAGGAGATGAGAAGGAGGGGCTGATGAGAAACAGGCATCTGATCTGAGAGGGATTTTAATAAGATGCATGGTTAGTGAAGAGGAGTATTGACTCCATATGGACTCAATATCTATGAGACAGGAATGAGGTGTCACTGACTTCAGCCCAGTATCTACATCAGAGAGAAACACTCTGCATATTGAATAAAAGAGTTAATCAAAACTCCCCAGGGTTGTAAATGACTGATGAATCAATATTTCTGATCATGTCTGAATTTGAATTTATTGACTGGATAAGACGGAGACGTAGAGGCTAAGTGGTGGGCGTTATTACCTCACCGGACGGTCCATGCAAAGTAAAATGTCAGGCTCTTTTTGCGTAGGGTTGGCTATTAAACCTCAATGCTTTTATTGTGCCAAAGGAAACAAAGGAACTGTGGCAAAGGAAAAGTATCAAAAGTTAGACTTCTTAGATTCTTATTCTTTCTTTACTTATTCTGTGATCAGATGTCTGGATTTTATTTAGGCACAATTGTTGTATTGCTGCTTGTGTCAAGGCAACATTAAGCGCTGCTGCAAGTTTGGCTAATTTGGCTTAATGACAAAACGCTTTTGTACAAAAAAAAAACTTTTAGATTCTTCAAAAGTATAAAATAAAAACGTGTACCCCTGCATTTGGGCTTAATGCATACTGGGATTGGTTTCAGCCACTGATGACTCTTTAACAGTTGTAAACAGGATACAAAATAAATAAATAATAAGCACGCCAAGGCCCCACTCCTAATCATTCCACAGCGCTCCACAGCATCACTCACATCCATGAGTGATCCATATCAATATACATTTTCCAAGAGGGATAATCCCTCCATTCCCAGAAACTCCCAATAATCCCGGCCTTCTACTTGTGGGATTGAGGGTCTTTTTTTAGGAGCTGTAAATTTATGTCAGGGACATTCCCGTCACCAGAGAAAGCAACATGACACTGACTCATTCACACTGTCAGAGACTTAGACCCCATAGACAACTATAGAGGTCAACAGCTGCAAAATAAAGACAAAAATCATCTTTGTATACATACTACATACTACTTACTACACTGCATTACTTTATTTTTGTTCACTTAATTCTTGATTTTTATGTTTTACCTACTCTTGTTTCATTTATACTGTGTGATTTCTATACATTAGCTGTTTATTTAAATTGGTTATCTTGTATGGACCACAGAAAGACTAAAGGGATCCAAATAAAAGAATAATAGCCTGCAGTAAGCACTCTAACATTGCATACAGTGGGCTAAGGCTATCTAGAGTAAATTGACATTGTGACATTAGATCTGAACTCGGATCGAAGACAAACAACCGACCATGCTTTGACACGTATTGCATGAAAGCCTGGACCCATGTGCATGTTCACATAATGATGTCCAATTTAAGCCTTTAAAAGGGACACAGAGTCAGCAGTTCAAAGCTTGTGACAAGCACCGATGAGTCACTTATTCAGACAGCTGCCTCTTTTTTTCTCTCTCACACAAACACACAAATATGCTTCACATCCAGCATCCCCGCTGCCTCTGCTTGCTGAGTCACCAGGCCGGTGTGCGATGCCTACAGAAGGTCATGACCGCATACAGGCCATCCCCGCAGCACTGGGTCAGCCTGGGCGGAGGGAGGGCGAGGGCAGCCAGGGCATCCCACTGGGAGATTACCCTTGAGTTGAAGGAGTGAAAAGTGAGTTTTCTGTTCTGGCCGCGGATGGCTCAGCTGCAGATGTAGAGGCATTAAGTTTAGCAAATGTCACGACATATCATGACCAAGGCTGATTATACAGTACGAAGCAGATGTGCTGTAGTACTTCTTGTGGCCATGTGTGTGTTTGTGTGTTTAAGTGTCTACCGCATGGAACTGTCACTCAACCCCATCGCATTCACATCTCTGTTGTTTGCACTGACACTGACTTGTTCAGTGCTTGCTAAGCAAACACTGCAGAGATGTTGGCACACACACTTGCATTAGTTTTTAGGCCAATGTTGGTGGAATTTTTATTTGTCCTGTTGGCTTTAGAATATTTTCATTCTGTAAATCTTGCCTTTTTTTACAAAGAAATGGTCCAACTGGAAAAATGCTACAGTTTTTTTTATGTAAATATAATCGCAATCTGTAAAATATTTAGCAAGCCTTAATGTGCACAAATGAAGTTCCTTGTAACTATGATCAGAAGGAGTAAGAATTTCTTGTCTTTTCAAATACATGGCTATACATGCTAGAAGCTTCAGAAACGCCCACAAACAGGACATTCCTGAGTTCCTAAAAAAACATATTTTCACTCGCAATAGAACTTTTTACATATTATGTAGAGCTGCAAAGAATAATTTATTACTTAATTAATTGTCAACTATTAAACTAAAATTATTTTAATAATCTATTAATATATGTATCAAAAGTCAAAATTAACTTAATTCCAGCTTTTTAAATGTGAATATTTTCTTGTTTATTCCACCTCTTTGACAGTTAACTGAATATCTTTGAGTTGTGGACAAAACAGTTGAGGTTATCTTGGGCATTGGGAAATGATAAATGATATTTTTTCACAATTTTCTGGCGTTGTATAGACCAAAGAACTAATTGTTTATTAGAGAAAATAATTGACAATGAAATACTCGTTAGTTGTAGCTCTTATATTATGATGATTTTAAAGATGAATGTTTAAACGTTACCACATTTCTTTTCAAATTAAGAAAAAAGAATTGGTCAAAATATTTTTGAAAAATCACTTTAAATTGAGTCTGTTTGGTGTGCAATTATCACAGAACAACTCCACGAGATCCAGAACCTATTTGCTTAACCTGCTGACCACCTAAGCTCTTCATTTAGGTAAAGGAATGAAAATCACAAAAACAGAATCCACTATTTGTGACAGCAGCCATATGTTGAATGTGCTCAACACCTTTGGTCTGTGTATGTTTAGCTTGATGATGATGATGATGCATTTTTCATTCACCCAGTGGGTTTTAATACGGTTTCATAACTGAGAGGCTGAATTTACTCAACCTGTTGAGGACAATTTAGTCTTTCCTTTGATGTTCAAGCAGAAAAATCACAAAGGAGTGACGGAATTTTTTCACATAAAAGTAACACAAAACCTCACGTCCGTCCATGGAAGCACAGTTCAGTTCTCACATACGTTGACGACGCACAGCTTTCCAGAAACAATTATGTTGATAACTTCAGGGCTATTAGCCTCATTACTTTCATGGTTCAGTAGGCAACCTGAAAAGTGCTGCACTTAACACGCCATTATGAACTAATCTACCGACATGAGCAAGAACTATAAAGAGAATACGGCGGGGCCAAAGCTGCTATAAAGTGCTATCACTCCAGAGAAGCTTTCATAGGGAGCCAGGACTTAAACAGCTCTCGTTATAACTCAGGTAATGGCACAGTGCTGACTCTACAGAAGACATGCTCGGATAACAGTGCTTTCTTCTACCTTTTCAAAGGAAATCTACCTTTGAACGTGAAGTGTGGAGCCTCTTCCACTGACTGTGTTTAGGACATCCAGGGGTTTACGAGGTAGAAGCAAATCCCAACGGTAAGCTTTAATGTGTTTGTTCAACTCACAGTGTCTGTTACCTGCCTCTCTGTCAGGGGGCTTCTAAAATAATTCCCGGCTGCTCCTGGAGATCTGGCTCTAACCCTGACGGTTCTATTTCAAGCTGACCCTTCCTCTTATGTCTGTTTCTCTCATCACTCCCAAGTTCCTCACGGTTAATGTCTGTGGTAGATACACTGCAGAACATTTCATCTTCACTGTGAATGGTTTCCTTTGTGCAACTGTCAGTTCACTTCAAGGACGAACAAATTACAGCAAAGAAAAACTCTTCTTAGTTTATCAACAGGTACAGCCTAAGCAGAAATGCATGAATGACCTCTTTTTAAGCCCTCACTACACTAAGCCCGGCCTTCTCTCACTGGGTTCTTACCAGTTTGTAGTTTTTGCAGGAGAAGCGGCTGTAGCTCCTGGCCGGCACCGGGACGCCGCCATTCTCCGCCATGTGGGCCCGTTACCTTGATAAAGACAACTAACCGGGCAAAGCAAACAACTAGAGGTCCATAAACTTCCAGGAGACCACGAGACGAGTGTGCTCTGTCATGAAGGCGAGAAGGAGCGGGTAAATATAGCCATGCTCTTTGACGACTCTCCTGTCCCTCTCACATCTCCGTAACAGCTCTGCGGGTCTGTCTGGCTTGTTGTCTGTTTGAAGAGGACATGCTTTACTCCTCCTCTCTTTATACTGTATGTACCTCTCCCTTACCTCTCTCTCACCCCTTCAGATTGCTTCATAGTGAAGCCCTCAGACACTCTGACACTTTTAACCTTCTCTCCCTCTCTCACTCAGTCAGTCTGTCTGAGTCAGACACCCTGACTCAGTTCCCTCTTTTGCTACTGGTAGAGAGATAAGACCAGCAACATAAAACCCAGAAAATGAACATTTTATATTTTGGGCAATCTGTGTTTTAGCAAATTTGATTGCATCTCATGTAGAGTACATATATTGATAATTGTTAGTGAAGCAGACAACAGATTACTGTTATTAACACATGTTACAGCATGACAGACATTTTTCAGCCAAGATAATGCACTTCCTCTGTTGAGACAATCTGTAATTCCTCTGTAGTTCCTAAATTGGACTAATAGTAGGTGTAGCTACTTGCCCGTTTTTGTTTTGCGAAGATTCACCAAAGCCATAAACTCCTAAACTGAATCTCTTAATTGCCCACAGTATAGTATACTGCAGCCTCACAGCATGGGGAAATCACTATGATTACCAATATTGTCTACCTGCTAGGCATCACGGCCAACCTATGATGGTATGCTGCCTTAACCGAGCCGTGTCTTGTGCTGTACTGGCTCAACATTATATGTGGTCATCCAGGCAACTAGAGTTCCCCCCCTGTGTCCGAGACAGATGTCTCACCTTGATGTGACAGAGCTTCCAATGCTGACACACCTGGTGTTGTACATTACCCCCCCCCCACACACACACACACACACACATACACACACACGCACAGACAAAAGTTCATATGGGAGGTCTCAGATCTCCCTGGAAGGGTTGTACTACTGTTTGAATCCCGCTTTTGTATTATTTATTTTAACCAGCAAAGTAATGTGCTGACATGAGCATGGTCCTGCTCCATATTAACACACTGACATCAATTCACACCTCGAAGTTGCCCAGAACATCTCCACACTTTTACTGCTGGCCTCGGAGCAGCTTCACTGAAGAAACTTAACACGCTGGTGGCCTGGTACTAGCATATGAAGAATATGAAGGCAGATGTTCTTTTCACAACTCCATCACACCTTCCTCTGCTGCTGACAAGCAGTGGTGTGCACAGACTTTCTGCACGGCAAGGGTGGAAATAGAAATGTATGTAGTGAGGGGGTTAGAGAGTTCATTTTTGCTCAAAGATCATACTTCAGCACTTGAGCTAATCAGAGGGGCCTTGAAGTGTGACATTTGGCCAAAGCTGAAGCATGACGGTGTCACATTGGGGCTTATACATATGCTGCTTAAATAACAGGAAGAACAGAGAAAAGCAGGCAGCGGATACTGCTGACAAGGCATGCAATACTCGTCTCTCATGCAGGTATGCTTGCCAACACACATCGGCATAGTCTACTTGCTGTAGGAGCTAGGGTTTGTAAGAAAAAAACAAGTAACCTAATTCTTCATGCACCGCCTCCACACTGTGTGATAATAAGTCACAGTCAACTCTTGAAACCTGCTAAAGGATTTCTTGACCGTAATGAATTATAACAACTCCTCTAAATCCTCCAATTTCCTCAGCCATCTTTAATGCTCTTTTACTACACATGTTGTAGTTCTTAAGATTAAAAAGGTGATCTCTATAACAACCCACTGGCCGACTTAGATAACACGTATTCTTGTCGGCGACCCCTCCTGCTGCATGACCACGCTGAGTCTCATCGATAAGGACTCGGCGGAGCTCCGTGCTGCAGCAGGCGGAGGGCGACATGTGGCGACACATCCCCTCTGACCCAGTCTGGCCCGGCTAGCAGATGGCTGGTGGGAAAATGATGGATACAGCCACACAATAATCTAACAGAAGGATGCAGGGAGGGGAACGAGTGGTAGATGGGTGCAGGTGATCATCTCCCACTTATGATTGTGTGTGTTACCTTCTCTGTCCCACCTAACGTGTAGTCACCCAAGACTCTGTGAATGCAAGGAACCCATCTTTTGCTTAAATAAGTCAACACACGCTGGGCAAAAGGAGTCATCGTGTGCACAGCTCCCAGTGACCACTAGCAGACACAGACAGATGGCTTCTGAGAAATTGGTGTCCCTGGTCAGTATGATATGACAACAGAGGACTGCAGTCTGCTCTGCCAGCTGCTGTGATGCTTTATTCAGGAAACAAGGCCCCCCGCCCTGTGCTTTACCACTGATACTGGACTGAAGCCTCCTGGTGGCTCAGTTGGCTGAGGTGCATGCATGTTATCCCGCCTCTCTTCTAATCTTTCCAACTCTACTGTCTAAAAAGGCATAAAGGCTGATCGGTTGACTCAATTTGATTTCATACAGTCAATATGGATTACTTCAGTTAAATACAATTGTTTTAGACGACTTTAAATGTCATAGCTGCTTGATGCAAGTCAAACCAGAGACAAATGCAGGACTGCTCCTATAACGTTTCCGATGTAAGCAGACATATTCATCCAAAATAGTGTCCAATAATGGCCCAAAGAGCCCAGTGTGCCAAACCACTTGGGCTGAGATTAGAGAAAACACAAGCAGAACCTGACAATGTCTACACATTACACTATGTTACGTTCCTGCAGTGGCTTTTAGTTGTCAGTGTCTGTCCTGCTATCTAGGGAAGTACAGGAAAACCGAGGGAAGAAACATAACCTGAGACATAGAAAGATACGGGGTGCTTGAAAAGGTGACAGTGTGCATAAATTGCCTTCACTCCACTCTCTCCACTCCATCACTACTGCAGCTGGAGCTGCTTCTTCTTCTTCTCAGCTCCCAGCAGGATGCACCGTGGATGCTTTTTGGTCTGTGGGGCCCCTGGCAGCTACTCCTCCCCCCAGTCCGCTCTCTGTTGCACTCACACAGACCTCTAAAGTGGCTTTAGCCCACAGAAAGCTGAAAAAGGCCGCTCTAAATGAGCCCTCATGTCTCTGCTTGCTCTCCGTTTGGCACATGAATGTGGCTTTGTGAGGCATGGAGGCCATACCAGCACATGGTAGACAAAACGACTTGGCAGGAACTCTGCAATTTAGTGTATGGGAAACTGAGTCATCCATCAGAAAGCCAAGAGACTTCAGTTTGCGCGTGTGGTCATCTGTACATGTGATACATAAACTGGTTTGAAAATCACTGCAAGTGGGTGGAAAAACATGTCCCTTAAATTGCAGACATTTTGCACCCAATAGTGCTAGTTTTGATGCCTGTGTACATCATTTACCCTTACATCCTTAATAGATATCTGACAATGCCAAAATATCTAGAGGTTAATCCAGAATATGATAATATTGAATCATGAATACTAGACTTACTCCCCTAAATTGGTGTGTTGGTTGCTGCACACAACAGTGTCTGCCGCCCAAACATCTGCTCAGGACAAATCCTGAGACATGCAGTCTGATGCACATGAGAGCACAGCAGCACAGCAAGTGTTATTAAAGAGGGCTTAGCTTGTTAGTAGTACTGTATGAGTGAACAAGCCATATGCAATGATAGAACTGATTTCCCCTCAGACACAGCTGCCTCTGGACCTTAAAAACCACATCCTCACTCTGCAGGTATACAGCAGCAGTGAAGGACTACACACTAGAATATAAGCTCTGTTCGAAGCTTCAAATCTCAACAATATCATTTCTTTTTGAGTTGACTCAACAGAGTGGAGATGACTTTCTTAACCCCTAAAGATAATGTAATCTTTCAATTGCTTTATGCATTATCTGCATTATCTATGCAGGGATGTCCTGTTGCCTAGTAATCAAATGCACATCCTAAATTCTGCTGCAATCTCCTGAGTTCAAATCTGGCCAGAGACCATTGTTGTATATCCTCCCCTCCATGTGGCCAAAGTTCCAGGTGCACTAAGCCTAAGGCGCATGACATACCTGTGACATCCTGGGTTTGACTCAAGCTCAAGACGTTGGCTGCTTGTTAACTTTGAACATTCTCTTCACTGCTTCACGGCTATCACAAATGTATGAAATGTTATTATTTCTTTTTTTAAAGCAAGGTTCAATTGCACATAAACAATTTAAAGTGTTGTCGGGAGAATAGAGCTGCGGAAGATTAAGTGATTAGTTGTCAACTATTAAATTAATCGCCAACTATTTCGAATAATCAGTTTGAGTCATAAAAGTCATACAAATTCTCTGATTGCTGCTTTTTAAATGTGGATATTTTTTTAGTTTCTTCATTCCTCTATGACAGTAAATTGAATATCTTTGAGTTGTGGAAAAAAAAAAAAAAAAAGATATTTGAGGATGTCATCTTGTCTCAATCAATTGACAGATTAATCAACAACGAAAATAATCGTTGGTTTCAGCCCTACTGAAGAAATCTGAATCCAACTCACCGGAGTTAGAGATTTCAAAACTCTATTCAAGACAGGTTGTTGAATTCCACTTCCTTCAGTTGTCATACCACCTGGGTGGTTGAGATGAACCTCTACAGACAACAAAAACCTTTCTCAGTAAGGTCATCAAAACAGTAATTGGAAAAACAAAAGAGCAGTTAGTTAAATGCGTGCTGGGGCAAGTGAGAGTCTGTCAAGGCTGCACACAAACCGTATTACACACAAAGTACCACAGTGCACCAAATGAACACTACAGTATATATCTTCACTAAAATAAATCTATTATAGTGCCAATGTATTATTCTTTTCGGTGTATGGTGTCTGTAATCAGGATTAAACACATAAATAATGCATTTTGATTTACACTGCATAGGTCATATGTTGACATAAGGACCACGACAATCAAATAATCAATAGAGCTCTAATAGAACAGAGTGGGTTTTGGATTTTGACTACACTTCATAATAAAAAGGAAGGTTATTTTAATTTCTGGAAGTGTGTGCACATGTTCAAGTGTGCCTGTCTGTTATCCCTTTGCCAGACTCTCTCTCTTAAACACACGCACGCACACACACACACACACACACACACACACACACACACACACACACACACACACACACACACACACACACACACACACACACACACACACACAGGCTGACCCTGTGGCCCACCGGCATCCCGTCAGTCATGCTGTGTGGAGGTTAGCGGTGTGTAATTAAACTAGCCTTCTTATCGGCTCATCTGTAGACTCTGGTAATAACCTCCTCTGCCTCCATCTCCCCTTCCTCTGTTAGCTCGGGAGATCCAGATAAGGACCATGGCAGAAAGAAAGAGAGAGACACCAAGAAAGACTGGGAGAAGAGAAAGAGAGAGAGAGATAGAGTGTCCCATCCGGCAGTGTTATGTGTAAACTCAACAGGGTGCTCATTATATAAACTGACTTTTATTAAATCTGCGGCTTCCTACTTTTATCATATACATCAGCCATTACAAAGATCTTTTTTTCCCCTCATTTGAACAGCATGACCTATCTGCACCCGGCCAGCCCTGTCTTTTATCACAGTGTCCCAGACCCTGTTGAATATTTACCATATCTGTGGCATTGTACGTATATCACACCAAACAGAGGGCAACAATGCAGAACCAAAGACCTTTTCCTATAAATGCTTGAAAGAAGAATGCACATACAAATACGCAAATGTGCCGCAAAACTGGTTGGAGTCCTTGCTAAGCCTATTTTAAGTTCCCACGCAGACATCAAAGTGAAGCTAGTATCAGGTGAGGGGAAAACTAGGAAGCTCGCCTTCAGCACTTTCCTATGATATTAAAACGAGCGCCACTAATCTATTGCGTGTCTGCAATCTAACACCACAGCTACTCTAAGGCTTTGGGCTGATGAGAAAAGAATTTACACTGATACATAAACACAAAGTGGAAAAAGAATCTAAGTGAGACATGAAAAAAAGGCAGGATAAAGATGTGAACACTGTGTTCATAAAAGGACTGAGACAGAGAAAAAAACCTATTGGCCCAGCTAGGATTTTATATGCACGGAAAAGCAATACATTTTTAACGGCCCCCTGGTGTTTGAGCTCTGTGATGACCTGGAAGTGTTCAGCCTACCAGTTTCATGGTGAAATTGTTCTGCTCCCAGCGGCACAGCATCAAACTCATGTTCCTTCTTGCAGCGTCCTTCCTCAGAGACACCTGCCTCACACTGAGGAGGACTGCTGGTTGGCCAGCCAGGCCCAAATAAAATCCATCAGAACCAGTTATAGACCAAACTGGACCCCACAGAGCTGCAGCAAAATGCTGAAATCCTCAGAGGTTTGAGAAAAATAGTCCTGAATGAGTGTACCATGTAGATCCAGAGGCAATGGTAGAGCTGCTGCTTTCTCAAGCCCCAGCAGGTCTCTGTATGCCTTAAGGGGAGGGGGGAGAGGTGAGCGCCTCCAGCTTCTCTCCACCCACTCTGGGACACGGAGGAGGGAAAAATAAACGCAGGAGGCGAAAGGCAAGAGGAGCACCGCGGCCTCTGCTGCCGCTCTGAGAGGCAGCCAAACCAAACGCAGCGAGCAGAGGAGGAGTGGTTCCCCCCCTTCCCCTCCTCCTTTGCCCACGGCAACACATTGTGCTTTTGCTCTTCAATGGACCATCGGTCATTTGGGGAGGAGAAAGAAAAAGAAAAAGACAGCCCTCTTAACCTTCTTAGACCCTTCCCCCGACAGCCGAGGCCCTCCATGACAAAAAAAAAAGTGAGGAAAATGAACAGAAAGGGATGATCGGTTCATCCTTGATAACAGTGGAGAGACTGGATAGTGGGAAGTTCAGAGCTCAGAGGCCAAACCACGCAGAACTCAACGCTAACCGTCTCTTTTCTATTTATTATTTCTTTAACCAGCTCCTCTGCTGTCTGTTAAAAAAAAAAGCCAAGTTTTATTTTCCCCGACCAGAGACGGAGCAGTCCGGTCTCTGATCTGCCGTCACCCACATCACATTGCAGCAGCTGCATGTGTGTATTTATGTTCATGTGTGCAGTGGGTTCATAACCTAAGCATTTATGTATGTGTGAGTGTGTGTGTAAGAGAGTCCACAGCACAGGATGCCCTCCGTTTGAGCGAGTTCCAACCCCCTGTGCACACACACACACCCCACCACTGACCACAAATTACAAGCCGAATTTGAATTTTGGGAAAGGCCCAAGATTTACAGAAAGTTCCCACAGTAGGGGGATGCATGATCACTTCCAGGAGGCTGCACAAAAAAGGCTTTAAGCCATGTAGACAGTAGAAAGTAATGACCGGTGTTGTTTTCACAGAAATAAATGTCCATTTTGCTTCTCTACCCCCAATTACTAAAACACAACAGCAATGCAACTTATAGCTGGTTCATGACATCTTCAACATTCATTGTCTGGTGGAAGAATTAAGCATTTTATGTAGAATAAAAACATCAGACATTTTACAGCTGAAATGCACTGCAAGGTAAAGTGCGGCCACTTAACGTTACAGACTTTCACCGGAATTTCATTAACAAAACACTGCTCCTTTTTTAAGACACGTGAGCATTGCGTGTTGAAGTTGAAGTTGCAGCATGCAGTGCATTTCAGTGGCAAATGTCTGCATGCACGGTAAGCGAGCTGCAATAGCCACCATAAACAAAACAAAAAAAATGAAAAAAGTGGCACTTAAAGACACTCTGTTTCGTCAACAGAATACCCACTGAGGAGGACATCACAATGAAACCTACACTAATTGATTGACAGCGGCTAGAGGCTATTAAAAAAAAAGTACCGGCATGGCCAAAAAACCCCGGCATAAACAACAAACACAAAATCATCTTTACTTTTTGAACAGAAATTAATACTGCCCATGCAGTTTTCTATACCATACAGTATTTCACCAAGCTAACACACCACAAAAAGAAGCCCATCTACTCAGCCTTCCGCACCACAAAAACATTAGTCCCCCATTGCTCCTAACCAGCATTGATTTAATGGCATTCTGGCTCTACAAGAAGAGAATATGTCAGCATTTAGGTCTTGCGTTTAAGTTTTAGCACAGGCCTTCAACAAGCTCATTAAGTGCAGCCGCAGTGAATGGGCTGAGTATGGTTCCTTTCACAGTCCCAGATAAACCTCAGTGTGTCAGGGACAATGGGGGGGATAACCCTGCCAGGGAGGGCCCTTTGTTTTGGGGGACCTCCACCTCAGAGCTCTCGAGGCTGGGTAGGAAGATTGGGGTGATGGTGGGGGGGGTTGGGGTGGCCCTGCTGCCTGGCTGTTCCGTTCTGGGTGAAGGGTGGGGGCGAGGGACATATGGACTCACTGGGGGTAAAGAGACATGCAACAAAGCAATAGTAAAGGGGTCGAGGTAAATGTAGACTGACTACTCTATTTGTCTTTTTATTGACTTCTTCTCTTTTATTTAGCTTTAAACAATGTTGTACGGAAGGACATTAATGTCAAAAGTTGGCACATACTGAGAATGTCATGCTTGTATTGAACAATATAAGAAATGAATTTCATACGTGTAACTTGTAAGATGACTGATTGTCTGGTGTCACTTCTCTATTTGTCTGCAGTGAAAATGAATCAACTAACCAGGTAACATGAATACTAGGGGTGGGGGGGGAATCGATACAGCATAGTTTGCCGATATTTTCCGTGGCAATACTGTATTGATACGGTACGGACACCAAGTATCAATCTTTTATTTTATAAATTTAACTTTTTGGTACTAGAAAAATAAAATGATTTGCTTTTTCAGTATATGAGATGATGCAGTCTTTTTTGATAAAACATGTTGACAAAGTGTTCCTTTGGGGGACATAATTTGAAGTTGGAAAAAAGGTAATACATTGCAATATATCGCAGAATATCGAAATATGTTTAAAGTCGCAATAACATCACATCGTGACATAAGTTTCGTGATACTATCGTATTGTGGGGCATCTGGTGATTTCCACCCCTAATGAACGCAAACATAAATATTGTGTATTGTGGATTGAAGATAGACAGTTTTGACAGTGTCATCTGGACAGATACCATCTTCTGTATGCCCTTTAAATATTCACTTTTTAAAATAAATTATATTTTTTTGAAAGATCGAGATGAGATTTGTTTTTATATGTTTTTGCCTTGTATGCACTGTGGCTTTTTATGTGTTTGTGTGCATGTGTAATGATGGGTAAAATGGAGAGACTTGGTGTGTTTAGAATCACTGAAAAGCTTCTTGAATGGCAGATTTACAGCCCCATCTTTGGATTCAACACCTAGAGACTGCCTATGTCAACTGAGCGAGCGAGTGAGCGCACACACACACACACACACACACACACACACACACACACACACACACACACACACACACACACAGGTTAAAATCAGAGGAATAAAAAGCTCCCTGGAGCTGCACGAGAACACAGATGAATGGAGAGATGTGGAAATCTTACTACCCGAGAGCTGACGGAAAGCCAAGAAATATTTCATAGCTGTATTCATGCCTGTTTAGAGAGTCCCATCAACCTCAGAGCACAGCTGAGAACCACTGCAGCTGGAAGCACAGTTTGCAAGATTAAATATACGGCATAATATATCATATTATGATACATCTAGGTGATAAAAGTCCTATAAAGTTGACTCTGTTCATTACGGTCATCTATTTTATTTATAAACTGTGTGCGTGCACAGCTATAGTAGGTATGGTAGGTAAAATTAACTAAACTAGGGTTTGTTTACAACCTGTCTCAGTGATGAAGATGGTGAGTAAACGGTGATAACTGAAAAGAAAAATGGCCAAAACTATAAACACACGACCCAAATTGTAATAAAAAATGATTTGTCATATAATGTCTTTGTAGCTACTCAAGCTTAGCATTTACCATTTACTGCCCTGCTCTAGTTGTGGCTTTAACATTTTATTGACCAACATATCCAGACGCATCAACTTCTATATGGTAATTTTGATGAACTAGTGACTTCTAAAGACTTGTTTCCACTAAACTTTTATGTTTTAATTCGAGCAGGACAACTAATGTGATGGTGATCACATGGTGAACAGTAATTATGGTCACTATTGCATGAGTCATATGTTCCCATGTATGTACAATTTGTATGTATTTGATATGCTGTATATCATATGACTTGATATGTTGTCTTTTTACACTGTGTGAGAGGTACTGTGTTTTCGTAATTTGTACAAATAATGTCCCCTTTATTTGCTGTACTAGATTTAAATCGTTCTGAGGCTGATTTGTTGTATCAAAGCCTGACCAGCAGACGTCATCGGCGTTGGGCTGGCTCAACAGAGGTCATGAAGTTATCCAACCTGCCTCTCAGTCCTTGTTGACCCTGGACACGGGCCTCTGGGGAGGGTGACTTCAGCCGTGCTGACCTATACCTCCTGGCCTGTCCTGCTTCTTTTTTTTTTTTTTTTTTCCCACACGGCCTTCTGTTTCCAGACAGAGAAGGAGCTGATTGCGTTAGTCTAACCGCCTCTGCAGCATAGATTCCCCAGGGGGCGCCACTCACAATGACCCGTTTGTCTGCACCAACGGGCTCCCTGTGACAACTAACGCAAGGGAACCAGAGAAGGAGAAACTGAAGAGGAGGTAACCTTTTGGGGGGGTAGGATCAATGGAAGGATGTTGACTCAAGAGAAGCAGATGCCCAGTCTTAATTAATATGGTTATGTCCTCAGCCATGACCTCACACAGGAAGGCGAGGGGACAACCGCACAGGAAGTGGAATCTGATCGAGACACATTAGGCAGAGATGAGGTCATGACTGGAGCCAACTGCCATATGATCAATGTGTGTCCTCAAAGAAGCTGAGTTTTTCACATGTTCAAGGAAAAAAATTGAACATTTTCTCTTGAATTTCTTATTTTATCGAGAAGATATCGAACAGAATATAAGAAACCCAAAAGGTAGACATTACACTATAAAAGGTATTTGAAATTACTCTAGCACCAGGGTGATTTATTGATTACAAAATGTGTTTTATGATTTTACGGTTTCCTGCCATCCAACAAGACAAAACCCTGAATCTTGACATTAAGATCCCTCCATTCTCTGAAACATCAACTCTAGCTACACCGGAACAGGTTTTCTTGTGAAAATCGTCTATTCCTAAAGTTTAACCTTTGAGATTACCTGCCCATTCACAGAAGGAGACTTTCACTTCAAACATTGAGCTTTATGATTAAAAAAAAACAGTTAAAAAGTAAATTAAACAATGTATTTTCTTTTTTTATTAAATTAAAAAAACACATTTCTTCTAGGAAGTAAAAACCTTTAAAACAGATGTAGACTTCTCAGATACATTATGCAGCTTAACTGGTCCCATGTACTGTAGTTGGAAATTTCCCTCCACACCAAGAAATATTTAGATAAAACAACAATCATGATTACAGTTTTTCAAATTTTATGAAATTATGAGCAAAGTTGGATCTACAGTAGGAAGCCCGAATAATTATTTGACATCTATACTAGGGTTGTCACGATTCTCCAAATCCATGATTCGATTCAATTTAAAAACATTTTTAGCAGTGACGGCAATGCACTTTAAGACAACAGTTTGAGTTTCTCAAGAGTTCTTTCTTTCTTTCTTTCTTTCTTTCTTTCTTTCTTTCTTTATTTTGGATAGCCCCTTGAGATGTACCATCTCAATTTCAAGGGGGTCCTTTCAATCACTATTAGAAAATAACAACCACAGCCACAAATGCTATTAGTTTACAAGGCACACTTGAATGCACCATGAGTTTAACAAGGTGCACCGTCAGCACCATGAAGACGACTTAAAAATCTAAAGCGTGGCACCCCTAATCTATACAAATCCTGCAGGAAATCCTGCACCCAGCCTGTGCCATTTCACAATGAAGTTGCTCAGGTGGCTGCTGGGGGGAGCACCTGCCTCTTCATCGTCAGATAGAAGCCACAGACTTCACCATCTGGCCGCAGCCTGCCGGTGACTGAAGCCCATCAGGGTATCAGCCCAGCCGCATGAAGCTGCACGACGACCATCTCTGTGTTCTCTGAGAGAGCACACAGAGGTGCGGTGTTGCTCTTATCAACAGCAACATGGGCTTCCACCTGCCTGAAGCAGATTGTAACACATGTGTGGGTCGCTGTTGGGTGAAAACCTCTTATCTCCGAAGTGTCTGCTTTCAGGAACTAAAGAAAACAGCCTCAACAAAAAGACATTTTCTGATGGCTTTCTGATTTAAAAAATGAGGCTTTACACATGACAGCTGTAACAGATACAAACACAAAATGATAAGTGCATAAGTTGAATGCATGAGGATCACTCACAAGCCCTAACAAGACATGGCCTTTCTTCCTGTGCTCTCTGTCTGAAATCTTGCAGTCTCTTAAAACCTCGGTTATTCCTTTGAACAATGAACTCTCCAACAATGAATCACCCAAACATCCATTAAATCTGGCTTTAACTTGCATCTCCTCCTGAGGAGACATATGTGTATGTGTGGCCCTTTGTCATGGTAATGGCAAAAAGGCAGCAATATATAGTCACCCATACCCCCACCCAATCTGTCGTCCTGTGGGCGGGTGGGAGGGCATTAGCAATCTAATGCAGCACGACGGTGCTTTGCCTTTCACTCTCACCTGCTGGGCTGGGTCTTCAGGAGACTCTGGCTGGATGTTAAAGCCATAAAAAAAAAATCATTATTGCCTTTCACAGGATACAGGATGCTGGGGGGGGGGCTCTTTGACATGAGAGAGAGCCCTTCTAGGGGTCAAGTGAAATGGGTTTTAAAGGTTGATGCGGACATTTGAATTATTCATTAGTTTTAACCATACCTGTATCAACTGTTTAGTGGTTTTCTTTCTCTAGAATCAAACGCCCGGCTTGAAAGTCCATCATGGGACAGCATGACATCTCTTGATTATTTGTCCGAAAATGTCAAAAGGTACCCATTTGACGGACTCAAGATGACATCTTTAAATTGCTTGTTTTGTCCCACCAACAGAGCAAAACCTAATTATCTTCCATTTATCTATCGAGACGTATCTGTATATACGTATGTGTGTCCGTGTTTGGGGGAAAGGTAACGTGCACGTCCCTCGCAGACGCCACACGCAGAACGCTTTCCAACATTAGCTACATGCTGGATATAAGCCAGACACTATAATCCTATAGTATTAAGTTGCTGTGAGCCTATGTTGACTTCTAAATAGAGGCAGAACATAACTTAATCTCTTATTAAATCTCATTATAACTTATCAAAAATGTTGTAAACTGATCTTTTGTTGATAATTTTAGCAAATGTAACTAAACTAACGGAAAAATGTTGATGTTAGCAACCTTTTAATGCTCAACTATTCAGGTGTTTTTGAATGTTAGAGGGGAAACACAGGCATTAAATGAATAACTACAGTTTACCTGAATGAATAACCAGGCAACTAAATATGTCATTCCCCGGTTTTCCTGCTTGGATTTCACCCCAAATGTATATATCGAGTCTGAGTCTAATCGCTAACCTCCATCGTCATTGATCCATAGTTGGACATTAAGGGTCATTTAATTAGCTTTGAATCCATAATAATTAAATGAGTTCACACATATTGCTGGATATTGCAGGTTCACGGTCAAACCAATTCCTAGAATGAAATTACACCCAATTTAAATTATTCAAATTAGGGAAATCTCAGACAATTACACATCTTCAAGAACGAAGGTAGTTGATTTAAGGAGCTCTGCGTCATTGATGCATCTATCACACAGTGATGATTAGATATCCAGACTAAGCTCTTCTCTCCTGGATATGTGGCTGCCTAAGTTGCGGATCCTGGTTTATTTACAACATGATCATCTTAGTAAATATTAGCTGACGTGGCCTGTGACCCTCTTCACCGGTCCCAATATGTTTTTTATGTGATTGGGATTTAGCTCTTAGGCCATGGTGTGCTTTCATAATAAGTCTAATAAAGCCAGTCTTTACACAGAGCCTGACTTAAGCCTTTATCTGGAAAGATACTTATTAAGATATGAGCTCCTTATCACACTGGCACACAGACAAATCTCTCTATGTGGCTGTGTGCTCATGTGTGAGAGAGCATTTGACTGTGTGTGTGTGTGTGTGTGTGTGTGTGTGTGTGTGTGTGTGTGTGTGTGTGGTTTCATGAATTATAATGGTATATGCTCTACGTAGCGTCAGAATTTATTTTTCAGGGTCTTCCGTTGCGAATGTGGCCTTCAGAGATTCTTCGTTTGAACCTTTTCTTTTTCAAAGCTGTAGCTGAGAATTAATGAGCTGACAACAATAAAAACTTGAAATGAAAGAGTGAGAGAGAGCGAGGGAGAAAGAAAACACTCAGAGAGAAAGATAAGGAGGCCGGGGATAAAACTGAGGCATTAAAGATGAATAGAGAAGCACACACACACACACACACACACACACACACACACACACACACACACACACACACACACACACACACACACACACACACACACACACACACACACACACACACACACACACACACACACACACACACACACACACACACACACACACACACACACACACCTCCTGCTTGTGTTGGATGTTGTTGTGAATGGAATCGGGTGTAGGGTAAAAACACAGCCACTAGAGGGCAGCAGAGTATCTGTACAGGCATTCTCTCTGTAATAACAGTATGGTAAAAGGTTAAAGGTCAGAACAGCTTGTCTTTTCATATGGTTTCACACATGAGACGGAAAGACCACACACACACACACACAATTCACACATTTCCAGACTATCACCTTTACATCAGATTCAGCAGATTGTGCCAGACTACACACACACCACACCACAATAGGCCTCGTTGCAGCACCGCAAGGTAACACCACAAATCTTTACCAGCACCTCAAATGTCACCAAAAAGTACAATATGATGAAGCCGTACAAGGCAAGAGGTCCGAAATACGTTTCAATTAGCCTATTTACAGGCATGTTCAGGGCCATATTCAGCGCAGTGTTAAACTTCTATTTTTGGTAACCTACTTGAATGGCCAGTTGAATGTTAATTCTATAAAAGGCAAGTAGTCGAAGAGTGTGCTAAGAAATCATTCTGTTTTTGATACTGTACTTAAATTGGCAATTGACAAACTCCATTTCTCTAGAAACTGAAGCTGTAGCTGCAGCATGTTGATTGACATGTTTTAATTATATAAAGACATGTTCAAGGAGTTCAGATAGAGCCAGTATCAGGGCCATATTTAGTTCAATGTGTTATACTGTATGTCACTATTTGTGGTAGCCCACTGTACTTAAATGGCCAGGAAGTATTTCATTTTCTTTATTCATTGAAGCCTCTATGTTTACAGGCTTGTGGTGATGCGCAATGTGCTATAGGTGCCAAAAAAAAAATATGTTTGGTACTGCCAATTTGTTTGGTTTTGTCATGGTTCATGTGTGCAATAAACATTACACTTGGTGAGAAAAAAAATCGTGGCAGAGAATCGTGATATCAATTCTAAGCTAAAGAAATCACGATTCATATTTTTCCTGGCCTACAACACAACACACACACAGCTAAGTATACAGACAGACTGTACTGTCCTCTCTCCTGTCTGTAAACACAACCTGGATGTCTCTTTCTGCCTCCTGCTCTCATTGCATTATGGATTAACTCCTTGTTACAGGTGTACACAACATGTTTGTGTGTTTAGTGCCAACTGGGTCAACCAGCTGGATCTTTGGTAGAAGCGAGGCCTCGACTATACTCTGCCATGACTTCACTAATCCCTCAGATAACTGCAAACGTATGCTGCTGGTAGTTATCGCTGTCATGTTCAATGCATTTTGGTGTTTTGGTGCATTCAGCCATTTTGAATATTATTAATATCGTATCCTTATTCCTTTCTTTACTTTTCTTCCTTATGTGTTTGGATTTAGATTTAGATCTCAAGAGACCATCCTCGTTTAATAAATGTCAAATACAAACAAACTGACAGTGGCATAGATAGTAAGAGCAGGAGGACAAGTTTTCCTAGTTGAGAAATGACTCAATCCTCAACCCACTCTTATGACTGTACTGGATTCATGTCTTTTTGTTGCCACTGTGGGTGCTGAAACTGGTCTGTCCACCTCTCCTATGATGGATTTTTCGCCGTGTACGACTGTTGAATGTTGGTGCAAAATGGCAGCTCTAGAAAAATTGTTTTGGGAGAATGAATTTTTCCTGATTATTAGACTAAAGGAAAGAGTCTCAACATTGTGTCTCCCAAGTCGGTCGTGAAAGCGGCAAAAACATAAAGCAGCCTCCGTGTCTCCAGAGAGCCTCTTCTCATCTCACTCTGCCCTCAGAGCTGATTGGGTTCACACTGAGGACCGACAGAGGGTTGGACCCGCACTCCCAGCGATGCAGGCTCCTCACCAGCGGTTCTACTTCTCTGGCCTTCCTCTAGTTCAGTCAGTCCCTGGAGCGAAGCCCGGCAGACACAGTCCAGAAATGAGGACGCTCAAGCTGAGCTATGAGACCAATAACAATCTTGCCCTGTTTTAAAGGGATAACCACGGACTATTAGAGAATCTATCCATTTCTTTTTTTCAATCTGAGGGCCATTAGTGTAAAAATATGTTTTTGTTTTATCTCGTATTTAATCTTTTCATTATTTTCTACGCTCCTATTTTAGCGTCTGTGCTACAAGTAAAATTGTATCTTCATTATGTAGTTTACGATGAAACTGACATGCTTGGTTTCTATGCAGATGTGGTACACAGCTGTTCTTCTCAAGGAGATGAACACACATACCTGCAACTCTGATGTAGGAGGGGACGGGATGAGGAGGGAGGGGCGAGCTAGTCTCCTTTTGTTTGAAAATACTTTGAACGTCAACAAGAATAACGTCACCCAACATCGCTTAGAGCACCTTTCATTTTTGCCTGATAAAATTAGGTGACCAACATAATGTTCAGCACTGTAGTTAAGGTAAGGTGATTCCATTGCCTGAACATTTAGAAAACAATGTGCCACACACACACACACACACACACACACACACACACACACACACAGAGCAAACATTTAGAAAACACTCACATAACACACACACACACACACACACACACACACACACACACACACAGTCAGCAGCAGTGATGCGAATATTGCAGTTATGTACTGCAATCCATCTCTGCTGCTGGTCAGGAAGGTCACGGGTTAACCCAGCCGAGGGTGAAGACGGTTGCTTCATCAGCACAACAGGGATGAAGAGCGGGAGAGAAAAAAGGACCGAGATGAGAGATAGAAAGTCACGGAAAGTAGGTCAGTGAGAAAACGTGATTAGCCTCCAAACAAACGACACCAGCAGCGGACGCGTGCCGTGTCCGGTAGCGCGGGGCTACTGTGTCTTCTCCTCACACGATCATCATCTTTACGCCAGATTCAAACTTGTATCCTAAACAACGGAGTGCTGGACGCCTCAGTGGCTCCAAGTCACGCTTGCCTTAAGGACAGGTTGCCAAGGATGCACATGCTGGCCCTCTAATACACACAAACACAGACACCTTCCCTTCACTGCCTTACATGGCGTTAGAACGATGCCTCTCGCCGCTGCAGCCGTTTGTGTGGGGTTGCTAAGTGCAGCCAATATTTCACACAAACACAGCACAACAGCCCCCCTGATATCCTGCTACGCTGCCATCCTGGACAGCAGAGACACAGCCTGCTCCGTCTCCTTCCAGGAAATTACTGAATTTGGCGTTGGATTTCTGTTATGCCAAACGGAGCCAGAGAAAGTACTGAAATGATGTGTAGTGATTTACAAAAGATTATCATTTAAAGAGCCACCACGGCTGAGGAAAGAGAAAGGCACAGAAATACATAAACACATACTGACACAATCTGAAGAGACTGACGACTGAGCTGATGTGGTCGCAAAAGGAATAGCAAAGTGACTTTTCATGCAAGGACTGAACGTCTTTCCATGTTTATGCCGGAAACACTCACATATAATAACAATATGATTAACACATAATTTCATCCTTGTCAGACAGTAAAATATCGTAAAACAGCATTTAGATCATAATGGGATGGAAACCAAAGCCATCACTATGATTTTTAGGGTTATTAATTTGAAGAATCAAATCACTAATTAGTCAAATTAAATACTATTGTAAAAGATACCTGCCGAGATCTTTACAGAACATTTAGCGAGAGAGGATTTTGGAGGCAATGTTCAAAATGAACTAAACCACATATTGTACCTTCTACAACATCTTGCTGAGTAGGCTGTGAGCCAACACCACCTACATTCATTAGATAGTGGCTGTATTGAGTAATAAGTACTTAGGTGGATAGAGCTCTAATATAAAGGGCCAAAATGAAAGTGGATGTCTGTAAGTAGGACCGTGGAACACCACTCAGCAGGTGTGGGTGGAGGTTTACAGTTTTACATCCTGACCTGAGTGTCTTCTCCATCCTCTGACCCTGGCGTGATGCTTTTTGGGGGTCCTGCGCCCACCTGCTGGCCCAGCGAGGGGATCTGGGTCTTGAGGGGCGCCGAAGGCAGCGCTAGAGCTGACGGCCTTCTGTGGTTCTGGGGGATGGGAATGGCACTGTGCACCGGTTTGGGTTTGGGGAGTCCTGATTTCATCTTTGAGGCCACCAGGATGGCTGGCATCTTCTCCTGACTGCCTGTTGACCGCACGCTCCCCTCCCTCTCACACTGAGATGGAAACTCTGCTACTAGTCAGCAAGACTCCTCTTTAACTCACATATGGTCCAGCTGTAAAGGTGTTAGCGGATTGAAGGAACACATGTGCAGTTTGCCCCTGATCTGCAACTTGGTAATGTGTGTAATGTGTAATTTGTCTATGTCCGGGTCTTGGCTGCTCCTGCTGGATCTCAGCAGGGGGGTGAGCTGAGCTCCCCAACATGCAGTGGGGGGCTTAAAACCCACCGATTCCACCTGTGTCCTGGTGTCAAGTAGCTTCAGCTCTTTATATCTTGTAGAAAAAGACCAAATCCTCCTCACAGTGTTCTTTAAAATAAAATGTGTCCAGATGGAAATTGGAGAAAATCTACTGTGCAAAGTCCAGGAAAAAAAAAATCTAAAATCCCACTTTACACTCAGAGGATTCCCCAGTTGCCTGGTGGCAGAGAAAGTGTTCCCTTCCCGTTTTTTTTTCCAGCACCGAGTGAGAGTCAGCGATTGGCAAAAAGATCCTACAGGAGGGCAGGGCAGTTCCTCTCCCACAAAGCCCTGTTAACTACACCATCGCTTCAGGATGACAGGAGGAAAGACCGAGCTCCGTTGAGGAGAGACCGAGAGATGGAGAAAAAAGAAAAGAAAAGGCAGTGGTGATATAGCGCCCGCTCGCTTCAATGACTGCTCAGCCTGTGACTACACAGCCTGAAACACACTGCACTCTGCTGCCCCTCTCTCTCTCTCTCTCTCTCTCTCTCTCTAAGTCGTGGTTAGCAGCAGGTGTGGCTTAGATCAGGACCGACATATGTGGAGAAAAGCTCAACACATCTACTCAGTATGCTCCTCCAGCCTGCCTCTCTATTTCTCTTATTTTCTTTTCATACAAAAATGCCCATCTTGGGGAGCTATTTCATCTCATCTTGAGTTTAGGGTTTGCCAGTTTAGCGTGATCATTTTGCTTTGCTTGTGAAGGAGTTGAATCCCACGAGCAATAAGTGACAATTCCTCCAGTATTTATGTGGGTCACATTAAACTATGCATTTTCCATAGCAATGAACAAATCATATCAGCCAACTTTTTTAATTTAACTAATTTCTGTTTGATGAAATGTAGGATTTAAGGTGTGATTTTTTTTAAATCAGCTTTTTGTGTGGAGTGTTTTGTCATGTGGATTTGGCATCATATTTTGTACAGACATTCATGTTCCCTAGAAGATGAAACCTACTGACTCTGATAACCCCCCCCCCGGCTTTTCATCTAGCAACCAGCAGGTCAAGGTTGTCACTTATTCAGTGAAATATTTCTGATAATTTTGGTTATAATAAGTTATGTGATGCTATAAAAATGGGGTGAAACACCATGATTGACAGCTGTGATTGACTCGTGATTGGTGGGGTGGGTGTACGGGCGGGAATTCAATAGCGTGGCTCCACTGCCCGACCACTACTGCGCGGACTCCGACTCCAAAACGACGAGATAGCGGCACCCCTATCCGGGATATTTTGGCTTCACACTTTTGTACAGTGGGAGAAAGTGGAGACACCTCGTCCATCTTTTTTTACTGTCTGTGGTGGCACCAGATGAAAACTCAAGGGAATCAATGCCATTGAGTCACTGTGATACATCCTCTGTGGAGCATATATGTCTGTACAACATTTTGTGGCAAATGAAAAAAAAGCATCCTAAACACAATGTCTGCATTCCACCATCCAAACCAAACAACTTAACATAATTATTACCAGCATTAGAGACATGAGTCAATGCTGGTAATTTCTGTTCAGTTCAATGTGAAAAGATCATCTCAGTTCATACTGATGGGCGGGTGGGCGGGTGGGCGGATGGTGGGTGGGCGGGTGGGCGGGTGGGCGGGTGGGCGGGTGGGCGGATGGTGGGTGGGCGGGCACCCACCCACACACATTATAAGAGCAATGATTTAATTCAGGAGAGGAGGTGTTTTGTATGTTAATCTTAATCTTGTTACATTAATCCTAAATTATGTAAATACTAATATCTGATTATGATTTAGTGCCATTTTGGTGTGTGTGGAGATGTGATGCTGACTGCTAAGGGTCCAAACATTTGAAAGTTTATGTGATTAGAGATTTGCAGCTCCAGTTTTTTTAATCAATTCCCAAGTTAGGTAGCGTTTTACACATTGCTTATGGATTTTGGATGTGCAATATGTCAGTCAAGGAATGCCTGTATCATTTAAAGTGGATTTAGCCTGACATAAGTCTTTATGGGGTAAATTCACTGTATGCTGTAAATTACACTTATGTCATTCTGAAACTAAAGTACAATTAATTTCATTTCCATTCTAGATATTTTATACCTTATGACGATCACTATCTGTAGGCCACATATATTCCACCTTGTCATAAACTACTGACAATGTTTTAACTGGTGATGAGTGAAAAGCCAGACTGCCTCCATGATTGGAAACACACCTATATCCTGACATCAAAACATGCACAAACTGGCTGACTGAAACATATAGGAAAATACATTAATTCCACTCCGTTAGCCTCATATGTCAATCTGTCTTTTTAGAAAAACATACAGAGCCCAGCATAACATTACAAGGGAAACTTCCATTATTTTCCTACTATCCTCTATGTGATGGTAAACATGGCCCAGACCCTCGCAGATCACAACACAGCACTTCACAGAGCAGGAAAAAAAAACAGTCATATGTGATTTATGTAGAAACCTTTGAAGATACCTGATGACAGTCCAGTGCAGTCTAATAATAGAGCCCGTTTGGCTGTAAATGGGCGGTATTGACAGTAATAACTAGGACACCCACTGCCTGCTCTGCTGTGTGTTTATACTGTATTTCTTCTTAGAATAATAAACATTTGTGTGGGGTGGATGGTGGGTGTTTGCTGTGAGCTCTCTAGCTGTTGGAGAGAGATGAGTGTCAACAGAGATTATATATGAACTGCATAGATGCTGAAGTGCTGAATTATCAACATTGGGGGGAAAAGCAGGACTACTAATTTAACTGTGGTCAGCTTTGACATGGTTTTTGGTCTTTCCAGTTTAAGACCGGAAAATAGCAGCCCGGATAGCTCAGTTGGTAGGGCGGGCGCCCATATATAGAGGTTTAGTCCTCGGCGCGGCGGGCCCGGGTTCAACTCTGACCTGCGGCCCTTTGCTGTGTGTCATCCCCCCCCTCTCCTTTCGTGTATTCAGCTGTCTTGTTAAAGATGGGGGCCGGAAATGCCCCAAAAAAATCATGCTTCAGGTGTCGGTGAGACGATGAAATATAATCCAGGAGGTCCAGTTTGAGTAAGAGATAAATGAGTGTGAAGGCTCAACAGACACCAAAACACTGCACAGAATTTTACAATATATTAGACAGGATATTAAACTCTGGAAAGTTACTGTGTCACCGTGGCATTCACTCTACTCTCCGTGTCGCTGATCGCCATGCAAACAGTAGAAATAGGCCGCTCACATTACAAATTAATCCACAATGTGCATTTGCATGTATTTGATTGGCAATACAGTGTTTGATAGAAAACATCATATTAGGGCTGTCAACAAATATTCTAAATTTGAATATATATTCGAATAGTTTTTAAAAAACAAATTTCGAAGGTGAAAATTAATATTCAAATAAAAAAAGAAAAATGTGGAAAAAAACGCTTGCGGTAGCAGATGCTGTCTGGCTGTCTGCTTTGCTAGCGCGCCAGAAAGCCGTTACATACTGGACGCAGCCCAGCTGGCGCATACAAATGTGACATCATGAGATCGCCGTGACTATGTATACCCGCGCTGGTGCTCGCGACACTAGCTGCAGTCTTCTCCTGAACAGCGGTGGCGCTAATGAGCAAAGGCTACCGACGCTGCTCTTTCTACGGACTAGAAGAAAAAGGTAAACAAGGGCAGAACTGGCAGCAGCATTGCCGTCAATGCTTCGATGTGATTCACTGAACTACTTCGTCGGATCGAGCCTTTCATTCACCATAAAAGAGCTCATCTTAACTCGGTAAGTTTATCAGAGAGACTTGCAGTCACTCTGAGAGTCCTGACATCCGATTGTCGGCGAACTCATTCAGGCTCCTGTTTCCGCTTTGTCGCGCGCCGCTGAAAAAAAGACCTGTGCGGCCGGATATTACATCATTTTGACATCACGAAGTCGTGCGCCACCTTGGATGCATGCGCAACCAGATGTTCGAATAGTTCGAATATTCTGTGTTTTTTTAGAGGGAATATTCAAACCTCATTTTTGAGCAATTTTGACAGCCCTACATCACATTGTGTTGCAGAAAAAGTTGGGTCAAGTTCAACTTTATTGCCGGACAGAAGGCTGCATTTCCTCACCTGTACTAGTGCCTGTCTGAACACAGCCTTAGGGTGCAAATACGTATCTCCGCCAAGGAGGTGATGTTTCCATTTCTTTATTTGATTTTCTTTTCTTTTTGAATTGGTGGAAGGTCCAAAACGTCATCAGTAGTTTGGTGTGGAGCTGACTCCAATAGTGCCACCATGTCATTTACAAAACATGTATGAATGTATAGGCCATACTTTTACCACCTACAAATGTAAATATATAGTTTTTCTTTAATTGCAGGCATGGTCTATACATTTGTTTTGTCAAATTATAAGCCTATTTTTATAATAGCCTCATGAGTGCATAGTGCAATTCACACTGCACCTACAGGTGGCACTAAAGCCAAATTATACAATAATCCGTGATTATGAGTATGATTATGTGGATCCTGATGCAGATTGAATATTTTTATTTCCTAACATTTTATAATTTGAAGAAGCATTGTGCATCCTTGGCAGTGGGGTACACTCTTGGAGTGTTTCATCTGAATTGAGAAAACTAAACTTCATTTGAGAAAGTATATGTTTAATAAGTACAAAATCGACATTAACTATTATCTATTCTTTGTGAAGTTATATATTTTTTTAATTTACTGTTTAATATGGGCATTTAAATGCATGTATTCAAACACAGTCTACTGACAGTGATCCATTTTTATAGTCTTCGTCCAGCCAATTCTACCCCTATATTTAAATATTTATGCACCACAAATGAAATTAAACTGCGCGCACACACACCTGATTGTTTTCATTAGCAGAGTCAGCAGAGCAGAACAAGTGGGACAAGAGCTGCGCTAACTGGAGCAACGGCCTGACATTTTCACTGTGACAGCACCGGATCTACAACTTGACCTACACACACACACACACAGTTATTTACAATAATGAACAGTGGCAGACCTGTAAGGCCGGACGCAAGGGGGAGAGGAGCCAAGTCCATGAAGCCCAGCAGGGCTCTGGTATGGCTCAAGTGAGAATGGGTGGCAACACACACAGCGCAGTGTCAGGACAAACACACACACACTAACAAACAACCTACCTACTACATATTCAACACAAATCAGCTCAGCAGAATGAGCTGGAGGAGGAAAAAAACAGGTCCTGTTTGCAACTGACAGGAGAGAGACAGAGAGAAGAGGTGTGTGTATGTGTGTGTGTGTGTGTGTGTGTGTGTGTGTGTGTGTGTGTGTGTGTGTGCGCGTACGTGTGCGTGTGTCAGTGTGAATCCTGCTGAGTGTGTTTGTGCTCTTGCCCAGCTCCAGCTGTGGCACGTGTGTGTGTGTGATCTAAATGGGTCTCTGGGGCTGTGGGGGGACGTCCTGTCACTTTCCTGTCACCCACACAGGTCATCACTGTGAGCTGAGTTCACTCCGTTCAGAAGGAGCACACATCAATCATACACACACACACACACACACACACACACACACACACACACACACACAGGAAAGTAATGTAGTGTAATGTAGTCTCAAGTTCAGTCTATACATATTTTGTTACAGTTTTAATTCCATTTATTACAATTTAGGTCTTATTGTCATAGTGTGGGCCATCATTCCTATCAGTTATGATCATTATCTAAAGGGCTGCTGAGATCTGGGACCACATCGTCATCACAACAGGCAAGAAAAACAAGCAGTCACGCATCAGTCAGGTTATCGAAACCACTTTACTTAAAAGTAAAACAGAAAGTGAGCGAATCCAAAACGTCAGAGATAATCCCTCATTGCACAGGAAAACTGTGTGTGAGCACAACTACGGTAATTACAGCAGGTCAAAGCTGAAGCAGAAGGTTGGTATTTAAACTGTAATGGATGTTTACAACAGACGGTTGAGTAATAGTTTTGACAGCTTGTCTGTTTCCAACCTGTCCGAATATCTGATGGTCCGTGTTACTGACAACTTTTTAGCGATATCGCCCTGTTTCCAGTTCTTCTCACAATTGACTTTTACAAAGGCCAATGGTGAATACAATGCATTAGTACTGATAGGAATGATAGCAAAAACTACAAAAATAAAACCTGAGTTGTTATAAACCAGAAGTATCCTTTAAAGGGGACATATAATAAAATCTGGAGTGCCATCAGAAAACATGGAAAACATTCATCCAGCCATTCAGATTTGGCTCCCCTTCTTATGTTTTTTGACTCTTTTATTATTTTAACGGTTAAAAGCCCTTCTAGGGACAGGTGTTGCAAATTAGCCATGGCTATAAGCACTGTGATACAGGCATGGGATTGTTCTTTATGTAATAATCTATGTTTTTTTTTTTTATCTGTCCCTATTCAAATAAACAACAAAAAAATGTCACATGTAGGGTTATTAGAATAAACTGCCCCCAACCTGAGTATCCCCACCCATGGTTTGACAAATACCTTGGGTGAAGTTGCACTGTATCTTTCTCGCAAGCCAATCAGAGCAGACTGGGCCTTTCGGAGCATTTCAGACAGGGGGTGAATAGAGGTATGTTTAGGGCTGGGCGATATATCGATATTAAAAATATATCGATATATTTTTAAATGAGATATGGAATTAGACCATATCGCATATATCGATATAGTTCAAATGTGATCCTTGCTCCCATAGACAGATGTCGCCTTGAGGTTCTAAACATACGTCAAAACCGCCGCCATCTTGGAACAGAGGTCCGAAGCATTCAGATCAACGCTAAAGATGCCGGACTTTTGTACTGCTTAATTATGTTCGATAGAGGAAATGAAAAGAACAAACAGCAATGAATAACATTTAACAGGTGACAATGTGTTTTATGATTATGTATGCCGCCCGACCAGCAATCTGAGCTCCGGCGGCAGCGGGAGGCGGAGAGCTCCGTGGCGGCCGCAGCGTCTCTTCCCCGGTAAAAACACAGCTTTGCCTCGCTGCTGCGCCGGGTCCCCGCTGATCCAGATCGGACCAGCCAAAGACAGAGTGGTGATCGGTAGGATCTTACACGTAGTCCAGGACGACCTGTATGTCGATATCGGGCGGAAAGTTCCACTAAGTTTGCCGGCGGCAGGCGGACGGAGAGAAGCTACAGCGGGGCAGCAGAGACCGTCTGCGGCTGCAGGATCTGGAGCTCAGTGCCCGTTAAAATGACATGTAACGCATAAATACATACAGAAATAAATAGTGGAGGAATGAGCCTGGACATTTCAGTCTGTTTTAAACTTCACCTTGAAGCAGAAACTCTTAGTTCAGAAGGGTGAAGTTTCCGTTTGGACTCAGATCTGTGAACCGATCATAATAAATATTCTTTGTATTAACACATTAATTAGTTTCTTTGTTTTGTAGTCGATAGTTCATCTTTTAGTTTACTTAAGTGGAAGCAGTATCAAGTGGAAGAATGGGACTATAAACCTAGGCTTACAGGCATGAGGCATTACATTTTGAACAAAGTAGATTATATTAATATCAAAAGCTTAATTGACCTTTGGAACGAATCACAAATATGGAGCTTTGATTTCAAAAAAGGTACTCCTGTTATACAGTATTTAGGTTTACATTTTATTGTTATTTGAACAGCTGAGCATTTAATCATGAACCACGTGAAGAAACCGGTTTATTATTTATTTGATTTTGCAACTGTTTCTATGAAACTACTTGTGACATGTCATATTTGATTTTGGCTTTGACTGAACATTTGCTCTCACTTTGCGGAAAAAAATATCGGGATATATATCGTATATCGATATTCAGCCAAAATATATCGGGATATGACTTTTGGTCCATATCGCCCAGCCCTAGGTATGTTCAGACGGAGAGTATGAGAAAAATAATGTTTTATTTAACATTAAAGCAAAACATGTTCTAGTAGAAACCACAAATACAATGCATGAACCCGAAAATGAGTATATGTCTCCTTTAAGACAAGAACCAGTACGGACAACAAACTGATGGTGTAATTGCAGTTGTACTCTGTCCAGTTTCTCTTGTTTTTCAAAAAACAATGTCAATATGTTTACACTTTTTGAACATTTCATTCATTCTAACTAATCCTACATGTCATTATTAGATAGCAACTAAACCCAATCCTAAACTTAACCCTAAAACTGAGACGTATCCTTGAAATAGTGCTATAAAGAGCTGACGCAAATATCTTCTCTTTCCAACAGCATCCTCCCTTCTCAAGGTCAACAACTCAAATTGGTCCTCACAAAGATAGAAGTACGAGAACACACACACACACACACACACACACACACACACACGCAGATCTCTACTGCACCACAAGAAACAACAACCTGTGTAGTGTGAATAAAAGCAAAGACACAAGAGTAAAATCATGAAAATTAAACACACACACACACACACACACACACGTACAGTACATGCACACACACAAAAAAGCCAGACATAGGAGACAGCTGCACCCAAACAACAGTCTCTCTGCAGTAAACTGGGGTGACAGAAAAGGAAACCAGGGAGAAGTCAGCACAGCCACAGCTCCGAGGTGTGTGTGTGTGTGTGTGTGTGTGTGTGTGTGTGTGTGTGTGTGTGTGTGCGTGCGTGCGTGCGTGCGTGCGTGCGTGCGTGCGTGCGTGCGTGCGTGCGTGGGTGTAAAATCTTCCCATGTGATCTCGAGCCCTACTTTACAGTAGATCAGAAGATGGACATTTTTGTCCGAAGTTAAAAAAAAATAAAATAAGTGAAGCAGAAAGACAATAAACGTCTCCTCACTCACTTCTTAATGAAGTCTGCATAATTAACCAGAACTAATCAGGCTTTAATAGCTCATTTAAGACTTATTAGCTGAAGGTGGAATGTAATGTGAACACATTATGCTGGTCATGTTTCTTTTTCCCCCTGGTAATTATTACACAACGTTACTGTTGCTTCTCATCTATTTGATGTTAACATTTCTAAACATTAAGCACTGCTTTAGCCCCTCTTATTCGACAAAGGAGACGGCGGTGAATATTTCATGAATGAATGAGGGTGAAGGAGAGGACACCAAATGTCTGAGAGCATTAATTAGAGCCTAAAAGCTCAGCTGATATTAGAAAATGCTCAAAAAAAATACCCTATTTAATGTTCAGTGAGTCAATATTAGCTGGTCTGACCTCCTTTATGCTTTCTAGTGCTCAGAAAAAAAGCCAATGCTTGGCCTGAATATCAAAAACGTCAGCAAGTGACATTCAACTACATCAGACTCTATTCCTCAGTGGAGAAAAAATAATCAATATGGGTGAGATTAAAACATAGCATCACGTAACAGGTCTGCAATAAACCAGCCGGTGTTATGTGAGCCCCGAGGCTTAAATACCAATTACCCACTAACTGCTGTGACACTCACTGCTTTTTTCTCAGTGATGAAATAAGGACAGAAAAGTGAGACAGACGAGGGCAGAGATGGGTTTGAGGAAACAGAGTGAAAGAGAAGAAGAAGTGAAAGGGAACAGAAATCGAGATATAGATCAGAACAGCTTAATGAGGGGCCACCAGGGGGAGGGAAGGAAAGAAAAGGAGAATACAGGACAGAGAAGTGGCTGATAGACGGCAAGTCATTCTAGCCTGCACTTGTCCTGGTTTGATGAATGTATTTTATTTTGGCTGCAAAATCAGACTCAACAGACCGTAAAAAAACAACAACATAAAAACTGGACTTGCAGATTTTCTTTGAAAGGATGACACACTGGATTAATAATTAAATGAGCATCTGTCACTCTGCAAAATGCTTTTGTCCAAAGCGACTTACAACAAGCATTATCCCAGGTACCACCAACATTTCAATGCTGCTTTTCATCAAAGTTAGGATATCTGTCATTTTGGTAAATGTATTTGTCCCTTCTGTCCACACACACTTTGGGATGTAGTCACAGAAAAGAGACACGCAAAAACGACCGGATTGTTTCCGTCATCTCCTACCTCATCAGAGCATTTTTGTGACCATATCTGAGCTCTCTTTAACATTTCTGGTGCACTGGTATTTTCATGCTGAAATTTAAACTATGTATAAAAGCACGTTGATGCCATACTGTACTAAAGGAGACTTGCTCTTATCTTGAAAATCACTTATTATGGCCTGATCAGGGCCATAGTCAAACTAACCATTTTTGTAGAGTTTCTCTAGCTTTAGACAGAGACCCAATGGTGATTAGGAGACACAGAGAATGTACTTGCATGCTTAAAAATACTATTTTGATGTGAAATATTTCTCCCTGAGCTGTGAGAATGAGAATTATCGAGTCCATACATCCACACCGAGCCATATCCAACAAAACTATCTAGAGCACATTTATACAACTAATGGCTCATTAGTGTGGCGGTTTGGATGCAGGAATGAAGAGTTTGAAGCGGAAAAAAAAGAAAATACAGCGGACGAACATTTTTCCCGAACTCAGGCTACTAAAGCTATTACACAAGCTTTTAGCCCGGTCATGCAGTACATACAGTGCAGATACATTCTATTCATCGGAGCATTATTAATAGAATGCTTGTTGATGCATGCAACCAAAAGGCATTTGAACTGCCGGATAAAATACACCACACAGAATAAATACAAAAAAAAATATAAAATCTGAACTGGAGAATAAACAGAAGATTTCCGGGACCGAAACAAACATAGATGTGATTGAACTTTGGATTGCAAAGATAAAACATACTAATGGGATTCACCAAACAAAGTGCTGGATATTTTGTGCGGGTTTATTGAGGTGAATGTTTGCACTGATGCATTATTCATCGGAGGCTACAAAAAACAGTCTACTTGCATGTGGCATCATTCCTCAACGCTGCAGAAATAAGAATGCTCTCACATGTTTCTGCATGACTTTATTACTAGAAGTGTGAAATTGCAATTTGTGTGTGTGTATGCTCTGACCTTTCTGTTATTTAAAGCTAGTTTTAGCAATTTGTTAGTACTATCTTCCATCATTTATGAAAGTGGACAACTGTGGTCCTGTTTTCTGTTTCAGGTAAAGCCAATTTTCAAAACTCAATAATAGCATCAGATAAAGTTGTTGCAGATGTAAAGCTCAGGACAGTGAACTGCTCCAACACATTCTGGGCTGTGCTGTTTTAAAGGGCAGTAAAATTTAAAGTGATACTCCACCCAAAATCTTTCTAATATCAAACACTCGTGCCCTGAAGGCTTAAAAAGTTGCCTGTAAAAAGTTGATAGTTTTATTCGTATGGAACAGCAGCTTGGATTAATTTCAGTTACAATGGATCCTAATGGTGAGAATTTTTCACGGTGAAAAAAAGGTATCAAATTGTCCATACAAATTTCTCAAACGAGTCCTGCAGCTTAATCCAATTCTCCACTCTCCATTAATATACTCAGTATGTTGCAGTTATAATTATGCCAAATAGGGCTGAATACACTGCTGATAGCTCGCCGTCAGCAAATGTGAATACGAGCAACAACTGCTGTGAAGCAAACACTAAAAATGAATGATCAACCTGTGTGAAGGAGGATGTCAAATACAGTAGACCAAAAACGTAGTGTTAGAAATTTTCAAAAATAGCCAATTTCAGATAGAAAAAGTCTAGCTGCCGTGTTAATTATGACTCTTATCTGCCAGGAGCAAAGGTGAAACTAGCGTGATTTAACAGTGAAGAGGTTGGGTGGATGCAGTAGATGTTGAAGAAGTCCGTTGAAGTTTTCTACCATAAGTCAATGTTTATCTGGAAACCAAGACCATGATCTCTCTCTACCCAGTTCAGTTGTGGGCCTAAACCTAACCAAACCTTAACCACAGCAGTGTCAGATTAGAAAATACCAATATCAATCATTTTGTAAGGCAATTACAACACACACATGTTGTTGTTTAGTTTGGAGGACTTGCAGAGTCTTTCTCATCCCATGGGTCAAGGCAAGTTCAAAATGGACAACCTATGAATGATATTAAATAAAGAGTCCTGTCTAAAATGTATATCTCTCCAAACAACGTCACTTACCACACATACTTGGTATTAGTCAGCAAATGTAGAATGCAACCACTGATAGAGGTTGGCTGACATTATAGCACAGTGGGAAGTAAAGGTCAATGAGGGGAGAATGCTGATGCTGGGGGTGCGTTTTTTTGTTGTGGCAGGGATTTTTTACCAAGTTGTTAAACTTGCTCTAACTGTCAGCAGTTACATGGCAATCATAGAAGAGTGCTTTCCAATTAACAACAATTTTAAGGACTTTACATTATCCGTATCCACAATATGCAAAGTCTCATTTAAGTTTTCACTAAATCTGCACAAAACGGTTGCGTAGTCGTCACTTCAACCTAAACTCGTCACTCCAACGCATGTGCGCACACATGCCGCCGACGCACACGGTTGCACATATAAGTGCGTCAATGTGTATGCACATACAGTACACGCACACATTTTAGGATTCATCTCACAGCAGCCTCTCTCTGTGCTCAAACCTCCATCTGGCACACATATGTGAGCTTCTGTGGAGAGAGACCCAGTGTTTGACAGGAACTCACACTCAGCTGAATCTAAAACCAGAGTGCTGCTGGGGAAACAACATGGGACAGAAGAACACGCAAACAAACAAAAGGAACTTCTTACCTGCCACAATAAGGTCACAGCATCACACAGGAAGGACCAATGGGAGCAGGAGAAGAGAAAAAAAAGGAAAAATGCATGTTAGTAATGGGCAGATATTTCCATTTTATTGGAAAATTTGCTACAAAATGTCTTTTGGATTTTAAATCTGTAATATCCATTAATTTTACTCTTACATTACATTTTTATGATAAAATGCACTCACAATTTCAATACAGAGACAGATGAAAGACATTTTTATCGACCTTATGTTCCCATACCTCTGTTAAACCTCTAATGCTTTTAATGATGTAGGTACATGCAAGTCATAAAAACAACTGAAACACATAAAAAGACCTGCAAAATAATTATGAGGAATGCCTGATGTTGCAGAACAGCACACTTAAAAAGATATTGTGGCACGGTTTACTTTGTACTATCATCCAGCAGGAAAGAAAAGTTGTGGCAAAGTTGAAATCAATAAGTCAAAATGGAATCCATCATTTTGACAGCAAGGAGGCAAACTTGCGAAAGCTTATCAGTAAAGAGGGAGGTGTGTTTGGCCGTCGACCAGCTGAAATCATTGGGGGAGGCACCCTTAATGTTTATGGCCTGTTTCTGCCTGCGGGGTGCCAAGGCTGAAATGTGCTGCCAACTGCTGCCCACCCAGCTTAGCCCCACTTACTCACAGCTTCCATTTGATAGTTAATGGTGTTTGCACGGTGATGTAAAGCCAATAAAACCTAAAACAGGCCAATTCTAAATAAATGTTAAGTGCTCGCACACCTGTTTTAACAAGGAAAAACGTATGATGCTTTCGCACTGAGATAGATAGCGAGGAATAACAGACACTTTGTAGGATAGACACAACTCTCCAGTAAGGCCCCTCAAAGGCAAACAGGAAATTAACACCACCACAAACAACAAATAAGAGTCTTACTGTAAGCACATTGGTTAGGGAGAAAGGAAATCAAGTCTAAAGTCTTATTTCCTGCCTCGAAGCTTTGATGGAAACTTGAGGGTTACAAACGGAATTTTATGAAATGTTGTAAAAAACGTATAAGTTTGAAAGCAGGACTTTTAAACGTTCAAAGCCAAACAGCTTGGGGAAAGGAAACACATGGACTCCAAGCCACAAAATGGAACGGCAATTAAAGGCTCTAATTTGGCAGAGGTTGGCAGGGATGTTTCTAATAGACGGGCTGCCCCCGCAAGCTGGTGAATGAAGCAAAGAGCAGCCGCCTGCACAGACACTACAGAGCGCTGTTTAGTAAACCATGTATGGATGCAATGGAGAGAATGAAATGTTGTTGTATGCACAAGTTCTATGCATTTCTAAGGGTGCAGTTTGAAGAAGGCTCCGATGGAAATGGACAAATACAAACAGTCACAACAGCACTTAGCATTCAAGCATCAACATAACTATTCGCAGCAGCTAATTGGCCAAACTCTACTGACTGAGACTGCAAGCGGAACCCCCCCCAGAATAAAACTTAAAAGTCCACGGCATCCTCGCTGACTTCTCATCGTGAGCCAATTTGGCCGTGATGAATCTAACTCCACACAAAGGCAACAAGGCCCATGGCCATGATACTCTGAATGTGCCTCCCTGCTCTCAAGCTGTGTGGGAGATTGTGGGCGAAGGTTAGTCTGTGTGGATGATTTCTTCATCCTTTTTACACTGGTGCGCTCCAGAGAAAGCTGCATTTAGTGTAACAGATTCAACAAGAAGCTCCGTATAAGAAAGCTTATCCTTTAAGAACTTAGTTGTTCTTTATGGCTCATGAAAACGTGACAACGTTGGTTGGATGGTTGAATGGAAGAACTAAAAGGAAAACACATGTACGCTTGCAAGGTACAGAATAAAGAAGCTTTAATTTTCAGAATGAAAAACCTTATCTATCCTGAAGAAGGCAAGATGTGCCAAAACGTTGATTCATAACACTAAAGATAAAAAGATTTATCAGTGTTACGATAAAACTATGGACGGCTTCAAGTTTCCCATCTTTACTTGGATTTACAGGGTAACACGTTATTTAAAATGTACTTCTATATCTCTACCAGCATTTGACCTGGAAAGCTTTCAAATGGGAAGCTGTATTTGGCCTAGCAGACAAACTCATCATGGTCAAAAAAAAAAATCACGTTTTGTGACACTGAACTAAACACATTTTTAACCAGTATACACACACACACACATTTGGTTATTAGATAACTTGGTGTAAGGTGCCAGATAGCCACATTTTTTTACTGTTCTTATCTTATTTTCAAACATTAAATGTGATGGAAACTGGAAGCTCCTTTACCTTGCTTTACTTTCCTTAATTTGCAAAACGACCAAACAAGATCATGAAAATGTAATTATCTAAACCTGAATAGTCAAATTGTTGCATTTAAAATCAAACCCTGTATCATTCACATTCAAATCCTAATGTCCTTGACTACTCATTCAACCATAAGTAATAACAGCTCGCTTGCTGCTGAGCTAGCCAGTGGTGCTTTTCTTGCAGCAGCCACGACTTTAAATGCACCTCTACGGTTTCTGACAGTGGCAATCTGGAGATCAGATTAAAAGGTGTGCTCTTTATCAGTGAGCAATCCTTTAAAGAGCTTAGTGATCGGGCAAGGTCTGCCTGAGACAGCGACAGCGTGCTGGGTCAGGAAGGCACCCGGTCCACGTCGCCCACTCTCCCCTCTGTGCTAATCCGGTTTTCTGCAGAGTATTAATGCCAACCTAGAGCCAACCATTCAGCCACAGATACAGTAGCACGGGCCAAGGAGAGGGGAAAGAAAAACACAAAAGGATGAGTGTGTTTATCCTTGTGATGACAACAAGGGGCAAAGGATTGAGCAGGACTGGGCTGAAGAAATGTGCTGAAGGCCGTGGAGCGGCAGCGTCTATTCTTTATATTCTGACGCACTAAAACGCACATCCATGAAATACTCAGTACTGAACATTTTATTCATATTTCAATGCAGAAGGTTAAAATACACATTCAAGGTTTCGCAGGGTTTAATGCCTCGAGGCCTGATATAAAACCCCATTCAACTGGATTTTTTTATTTAGTCTTCAGCAAAGGCAAGGCAATAAAATATGGATGGACTGATGGATGGAAAATTAAGATGTTGTATATACATTTTACACAAGTTCTTTTTCTACCAGCTGCTGCAGGAATGATCCTATGTCATCTGATGTTTAAAGTATTAATATGTAAAACATACATAATCACACTCTTTAAATAAACCAGATATTTTGATCACATGCGTTTGTAATTTTCTTCCAATCGACCAGCCTACATTGTATGTTTTGTGAAACCCTTGAAGTGGTAGCTGAGAGAGATATTTAAAAAAAGAGGAAGGCCAAAATCAATGCAGCGGAGGATGAGATGTCTCACGAGAAGTGTGAGGATACCGGACTTTCAACTCAAAGCTAGATCCTGTCTTTTGTTAGACACTTTGTGCTTGGTAAATACTCCAATACTACAAACTCCTTTTAAATAGCGTTCATGTCAACATCCAAACATGGGAATCTTTCCCACCTCTACCATCTATCCCATATGACCTAAATGCAGCATAAGCTGACTTGACAAAGCTTCTTCAGAGCCACAGCAGACATTATATAAGTTCACAGGCTGTTGGTACTTCCCATGACTAGTATACTGATCTTGGTGTCTAATATCAGTAGAGTGCTCCTTTACACCAGTCCCAAGTGTTTAACAGAGCTAAAATGTTGCTTAAGAAAGGTTAACACTTGAAAAAGAGGCTTTGTTTTGTTTCAAGGCGGTTGTTGTACTATCTGATTGTGAATATCCTCGGTTTGCCATCACCCTCAGCGGAGTTAGTCACAGTGAAGTGACTGTGACAGATAAAGAGGCCAGGCCTGCACCTTCTCATCAACACACAGCAGTCCCACTAGCTGACAGAGGATGATCATTGCAACGTCACGAAACAGAGAGTCAGTGGCAGATACGAAAGAGAAGGAGAATTAGAGAGAAAAACACACAGATGCCTGACCAGATGAAGACACCCGTTCTAAATAGCCATGGAATGATCCCGCAAGACGGCTGGAAGGCAAAATCCTCAAACAAACTGGAGCTGGACAGAGGGATGCTGTGAGGGAAAGGAAGAGAGGAGGACGGAAAGATGGAGAGGGAAGAAACGACAAGGAAGGGGGGTTTGGAGCTTACTGGTTTACACTGGGAGCCAAAGAGGCCCAAAGCGTCCTTTACAAGCCTCAACCATGTCAGATCACATCAGTGTCGCTGCCAGCTCCTTTCCCTCCCTACACACACACACACACACACACACACACACACACACAAAAGATATACATAGAAGTCTGTGCACAAACGCACACAAAATTCCTTCATGAGATGCTTTCCTTGAACCCTAACGTATCCCCACCCCTGATCCTGCAGTCACTGTGGTCCAATTTCACAGCAGCAGCTTAGATAAACCACACACACACACACACACACACACACGTTAAACATGGATACGAGGAGGTAAGCACATTTGGTGGCTGAATCATTCGTGTGATGCTGAGAGTGACAGCCCGCTCCTTGGGCTCCTCGAATCCTCAAATCCTTTTGGTTACCGTCCTCCCATCGCTTTCTACTCCTCCCTCTCCTGCTCTCTCCATCAGCATCATGTGTGACCCAGTTCAGCTTACTGTCTTTCTATCTCTCGCTCTTTCTCTAATAACAAGGGATAAACTTTCCCGAGGAGGAGCACATTAGCAGAGCAGCAGCCCTTGCTCGGACTGCCTGAGGATGACTACTGTACAGTACAATACGACTACTGTTTGCAGTTAAACTGATTTCTTGACCTTACAAACTGCTCTGAGTCTGGTGGCTTTGAAAAGAGCATAGCTTCACAAAACAGCTTCAGTTCCCCGTCGGAAAGGGTTGTCTGGTGGCAAGGTAAAGAGGTGAAAATATTCTATAAGTACTCTAAATAAAAGTGTACACAAACCGATTTTGTTTTTTAGGTGGGTCATTTTTTAGTAAGCTAAAATACATTTAGCTGTTGCCCTCATTCACAGCAGTACATTGCTAAGCTTCTGTCCTGCCCTCCTGCTTGCTTCTCCAAACTGGGAGTGCGCCAACCGCCGTCTACTGTATCCACTTCAAAATATCCGAACTATCCCTTTAAGGTCCTGCTACTAAAACTCTTGGTTAAGTTTTGGTAAAGACGGTGGTTTTGGTTAAATAATGGAAAAGTCAACACCCTGTCTCATGCTTCAAGTCAGCAATGACTTTCTTTAATGTTTGTAAGAAGACCATGACCTTTCCCTTTGTACTTAAGGTTGCCAGAACATAACCGTTAAAGTAGAAATTATGTTTTAGTTGCAAGGAATGGATATTGTAAAGGGAACACAAATTAAATAGGTTGACAGTAAACATTTTGCATAGACAGTATGTTCATGATGAACATCATGATCAATATTTGATGCTGCAAATTAGTTGAACATGAATGTAATATTTAAGAGTTGTAGCCTGAAATGCTCAGTCAAAGTGTTCAAAGCTGAGAGCCACTGACAGACGAGGAATGGCTAGACAAAGTTTTATTAGAAATCTTAAAACATATGCTAGCCTGACAAGCCAGACCCACATGTAGGGTCTGGGAACTCACCATTGGCAGGGCTCAATCCGAGGGGCGGGATAAACGGTTGTCTTTCAAATTTCCTCTGCACGTAATAGGATAGCACTACAACCAGGCAGAGCAACGAAGAAGGTAGCGAAGCTAATTGATAGATTCAACTTTTGCCATATCCGTTAGCCAAAACTCTGAACACATTTCCTTTTTTAAGAATAACTTCAGTGCCGTTCTTTGTTCTTTTCTCAAAGAAAAGCTGAACTCCGAGTCTTCCAGAGTCGCGGCCAAAGCCGATTCGAAAGATTGCTCTTCGCCAGCATATAAGCCCGCCCACCGACTCTATACACAATGTGACTGGCCTGACTAGAGTTTGTTATTTCCAGCTCGCAAGCCAAAGGAGAGTTGCTAGACTGACCCTGGCTGCAAATTACATTTGCCGCAGCTAGAGTGCGTCTAAATTTCTAGGCTATACATATGCAGCATGTTTGACATAAGGACATTCAAACAGATCCATAGACAGAGGCTCTATCCATAGAATTCACTATTTTGCAGTGTAATCAGTATAACAGCATGGCAGAATGACTCTACAGGCAAACTGGGTGTTCAGCATTCAGAGCAGGCAGCAAGTTTTAATTCTCTCCGACCAGCTGCAGTGAGGCAAAACTTTTGATGAGCATTACAATAGTTTAGATGAAACAGTTGAAGAGCTGCTCGCTGTCAACGCCTCTGCGGTCTGGGACCATCCACTGGTAGTCTCCCTGAGGCAGCTCTCCACAAACTATTCAGCTGGCGTCCGCTGGCAGCAGCAGAGCAGCGTGCAGTGATTTCAAATGAAGTATTAGAGGAGCCACTGGCTTCTGTGCAGCCTGAATTAATTTATTTGGACAATAACATTTCCCTATCTCAATACAAGGCTGAATCACGTGGGCCAATAATAGACTGGTTCATCCACCGCAGGGAAAGCTGGCGACGCGGTCCGTCTCTTTTCCTTGTTGAGCAGCGTTGTCTGGAATAATTGGTTTCATTGTAGAAGAGGAGAGTATTCCTAAAGGGCTTGATGGGAGAGAAGGGACTGTGGATTTTCCTGATAGATGACTCACCATGTTCACTGTACCACTTGTCAAGCTCTGGAAAGTTAAGAGAATATTATAAGTGAAAAGGTTGATTATTGAACAACTGTCTCCTTACGAATTTAATAAACAGAGGAATCATCCAATCAAATGTTTCCTTCATGGAATTCCAACCTGGAAACTGTGGGTTTGGAAAGGCACATTGTATTCATATTGGCCTCCGATGTCAACCTGAGGCCATGCAATGAACTGGCAACTTGTTTCTCTGCTTTCTGCCTAGTGCATGCTGTGACAGGCTCCAGCCCCCCCATCTATGACACTAAATAGGATTACGTGTGTGGAGAAAACCAAAGAATGAATGTCAGCTTCAATGTGGTCAGCTTATACTTTGCAATTAAGTGGAAGGTTGACCGGTTGAACAACTGAGCCGGCTCAACAGAAACCACACTTCTGCCGTTCAGTGAGTTTATGTGAGGCTCCACTGGAACGGAGCTGTTATGAGATTTATTCTTTACATGGCCCTTGGGGCGGCAGGGACCCAATCATGGGAAACACAAAGTGACAGGAGATAATCTCAGTTTACCGTGGCGTCCAGTGGAAAAGCCATAACAGGTATATATTGGATCATAAAGTACGGATGGTTTCCCTGTGATCCTGCCTAGTCATTGGTCCATACTAACCCCAGGAAAGCCCAGGATATTACTGGCAGCCTGAAGAAGGGTCATCTTTCTGTATTTGCCCTAAAGCAGAGTGAGGGCTACATCACCGTGACCCCTGCTACTGCTAAGCTCTGGACTTTATATTGCCCCAGGGGAGACGAGGATGACAGAGGGAATGACCTCAAACATACACAGAAGATGAATTAAGGCTTTAATATGAGCTATAATTCTCTGTCACCTCCACCGGTTACTCCCTTGAGGATGCTTTGTTGTAGAGAATATAAGTCTAAACAGGTTGTCTAATCCATCAATGGTAAATGTCAAGTTTTGGCGTTTGTCGCTCAGAATCAGAGATCATCAGCTCCTCTCCTCTACAGCTGACATTTTACACTGACATTTAACATTTACACACAAAGAACTCCAGTGGAGAAGAGAAAGGGAGACCAACTGCTGTATTTTACAATTTGCATCACTAACAATAGATATAAAAGTGCTTGCTTAATTAGCCAAGGGTAGTTGTCTGCTGTAGTTTTACTGGTCACCTTGCTATTTTAACATTGACGTGGGACTTTCCATTCTCCTATACGTATACGTGCTGATTTACTAGCTCCAGAGCCATTTAAAGGAACATGCCGACCTATTGGGAATTTAGCTTATTCACCGTAACCCCCAGAGTTAGACAAGTCGATACATACCCTTCTCATCTCCGTGCGTGCTGTAAGGCTGTCTGACGGCTCCAGCGGCATCAGGCCAGCACAGAACATGCAGGTGAATGGTTCCAGCAATCCTACTGCTCCGAATAAGTGACAAAATAACGCCAACATGAGACACAGGCGTCTTCTAACTGTAAACAAACCGGGAACTATATTCTTATAGTACTTGGGCAGAGTGATATGCTCGCAGCAAGCCTGTCTGAGAATATAGTTCCCAGTTTGTTTACTGTTAGAAGACGGCTGTGTCTCATGTTACGTTGTTTTTTGTACACGCTGTGACTATACAAATCACAACATGTAAATAGGAACATGTTGGTGTTATTTTGCTAGTTGGAACCAGTTACCTGCAGGATCTGTGCTAGGCTAAGCTAATTCTGGAACCGTCAAGCACGCACGGAGATGAGAAGGGTATGTATCGACTTGTCTTACTCTGGGGGTTACGGTGAATAAGCTAAAGTCCCAATAAGTCAGCGTGTTCCTTTAAAGACTGACAGCCCCGTTTGACATGCTAGCTAACGTTAGCTAAAATTAGCTCGTGGCAGCTTAGACCGCGGTTAGATTTTTGTAGTATGCAGTTCGGGACTACCAATACAAAAATCTATCTGCTTGTTCAGGTACACATTCAGCCAGTTGGAATAAAAAGAACACACCATTATAGGCCTGTTTATTAAGCTGGATGTGATGGTCGCATTCCTACACTTATAAAACGCAATTCAATGTAGAAGTAATCCTGAAGTAATCCAAGTATTCAGAATACATTACTCAGATTGAGTAACGTAACGGAATACGTTACAAATTACATTTGTGGGCATGTATTCTGTATTCTGTAACAAAATACGTTTTGAAAGTATCCTTCCCAACACTGACTGTATGATGGTACTGAATCCATTAGTAGTACTGTCACCAGCCTCAGTTAGCCATTTCACACCATGACAGTGACTATTCACTATAATATTCATCTTATATGCCTCAAAGCTCAGTGTGAAAGCCTCTCGCTACACAACAACTTTTCAACATGTTCCTCTCCTTATGAGACAGCGTGAGTCAAAATAGAATAAGTCAAGCGATTGACGCGATGCCTGTCTGGTCTATACGATCCCTCGAGAACTTTTTGAAAGGTATTCTGTGAAATATAGGAAATTACTGAAAGGAAGTGAGTAGACCAAAGCAATAGATCACAACACATCACAATATAGAAGATAAATCTATTCCAGGGGCCTTTCCCATTTCCTAAATTTGTACTTCCTCGACTCCTCGATCCTTGATCCTCCGGCTTGTGACCCAGAAATCGTTCTCAGTGCGCCATGTTGAAGGACGTCCCAATTCCTAAAATGCACATCGAGGAGTGAGGATCGAGCATCGAGGAGGCTCCTCCAAGGAGTTAAAATCGACACAATCTACACTGATGTATCCTCGCTAAAGACTTTTCACCCGCTGCATGTAAACATAGGTGTGCCAGAGCGAGAGGAGGAGGAGAGAGAGAGAGAGAGAGAGAGAGAGAGAGAGAGAGAGATGATATCCAAGGCTCTGTGGTAAATCTAACGTTACGGATTGGGCCGGTCAGATTTTACAAATTATTATTCTGATTAATAGCGGGTGGGTGAAATAATACACAATCAACGAGGAGGGTATTATTAACGTTCTCTAAAAGGTGAACATAGCAGAGCTGCTATCTGACAGACAGCTTCATTTCTAAGATCGTCCGAGAAACGCTTAAGAAACAGCAATTTAACTTCATAAGTTTATTCCAGAATCTAAAGGTCTAGTTCTGTTCACTCTGTCCAGTTTATAACTGCCGTTAGTTTTGCTGCTTAAATATCCGACGATATCAGCTGCAGTGGCATTTCTGCGCATGGAAACTTTTACAAACAGCATCTCTAATCATTAAAGTAAATTGTTATAGAAAACACTTATACATTAATACATCATTTAAAAAGCAACAGAGCCTGTAGGGACTGCCAGGGTCCAAGCGGGTCTCTAAATCGGAGTGGGTGGAAGGTGGTAGATGTTAAGCTTATTCGGATAAAGAGCCGATCCACACAGATAGACTGCGTTTGTGTGTATATAATATATGCCTAGCCTTTATATTTGTATAGTTCTTTTCATACAAACATTTGTAGTGTTTTACACTAAATATATAGACAAACTGTGTATGTAGGCCATAGGCTATTATAAATATATAGGCCTAGGCTATGTGTAGGCTGGTAAATGTTTGATCAAAGGGAGCAGTATTGTGTGTGTGTGTGTGTGTGTGTGTGTGTGTGTGTGTGTGTGTGTGTGTGTGTGTGTGTGTTAAATACAACAACAAAAATGTATGACCCCCGTACATTCATATCCAAGTTGTGAATTGAATTCAAAGTAAATATAGAAGTTGTCATGAACACTTCTGCTCCTCTGACAGAGATCATAAAATGCAGTGTCTGACAGAACGATAGACAGCTGATGCAGTGGTGCTGCTGGTCTTATTTAACGGCAGAGATGTCTCGTGTTTGTTAAACGGCTGTTGCCTCCACTCCTCTCTCCTTGGGACTCTTCCGCGACTCCTCGGCTCGAATCTCCTGTGGGCGGGACTAAGACGCGAAGAGGGGAATCGAGGAGAGGAATCGGGGATGCACAAACTGGGAAATGGGAAAGGCCCCAGGAGTGAAGTGGGGGCCGCGGCTCACCAGGAGACTTCCATAAAGATTCAAGCAGGTTTGATGGCTAACTCTGGAGCCGGTCCCAGACTGCTGCTGGCTTCATCCCAGTACTGCCTCTGTTTAGCTGGCATCACTCCACTGGACTCTACAGCTACTAAGAGCTGCGCAGTAGACGGTAAGAGCTGATGGAGATAGACGCAAACCGAAGGATTCTATCTAAATTCTTTTCAAAGCTTTCATAGCTGCCTTTAATTCATTCTATCCACGAGAGAGGATCGGTTGTTGGAAGACAACCCAACTTGGCGCCTACTGTATGCTTTAAATAGTCAGAAGGCTTTATAAGAGACTGGGGTCACAGTTAAGCGCTGTGCATTGCACAGCTAGCTCCCATCCTCGTTGAGTGATTTATCTGTATCTACTGCAGGAAACTTTTAAAGGATGTGGGCAGATCATCTTTTCCTAACAGCGTTCAGCTGCATGTATTTAACCTTATGTTGTCAGTTAGACATTTTTGGTTTAACAATGTCTAAAAAATGCCTAAAATCTTCGCAGATGTCAGCAAGAAATTAAAACTGACTTTCTTTGAGGATGAGATGAGATACAGTGACATTTATGTTGCAGATTTCAGGGAAATTCTGGGTGATGCAAAATGTCTTTGTTCTTGAAAATCTTTCTCATTGGTCTTTCATTACCCTCCTTTCTGCTCCAATGACTCCGAACCTGAGGTTCAAATTTTAACAGGCATGCCTGATTGAAAACTGTCTGGAAAATTAAATTAGACCAACCTCATTTGAAACAATAAATCAAATTGGAAGAGCTCCTAGATAAAGATGTCACCATGTTCCCATGTGGCTGTCAGGGAAAACGGCTACATGATCATAACAGCTGAGAGGCGTGACTCATATCTAATTCAATCAGCACTGCTCTCCTCCTCCTTCTACTC